>NW_028297098.1:7032577-7341306 GCF_055798465.1 Pogonomyrmex barbatus
AATTCAGGGCGTGTATTGTCATCGTAACTGTAATATCGCTTTTTTTTTTGTCGGTCAAAACGAGGCATCTTAATCGGTTTTCGAGAATCCAAAAGGCGAGCCTGAACGCTTTTTTACGGAAACGCCTTTTTCTCCCTTCGTTGCTTAAATCGCTAGGACAAAAATAAGTATTTCGCACAAAGAGATACACGATGCCGGGTCAGGGGATGGGGGAAATATCAATTGGGGATGGGGAGATCGAAACCCGCGAAACGACCCGAGTACACACAATGAGATTGAAGACACATGAGAACATTTAGCTAGACACTCATATCCAAAGAGACACGACCATAGTTCACATTATGTGTTTGATAGGACGTGTTCGTGATAGTTAAAAAAAATCATGTGCTCGTAGAAATTTTTTTATGATTTCTTCATATTTGTATCAACATAGAAAAATTCGTATACTTTATGATTTGTGTGTGTGTGTGTGTGTGTGTGCGTGTGTGTGTGTGTGTGTGTGTGTGTGTGTGTGTGTGTGTGTGTGTGTACATGTACGTAGCCAGGATTAAATATACTTTCGCATATGTGCTCCCGAAACAAGTTTCCGAAGTGACGTTCTGCGCGTGACGGGGATCCTGTCCTATCCTCCTTTCTCTCGCTCGTTTATCTTTTTTTTTTTCGCACGTTTTTATCCGTTTTTTGAACATTATAGAAAAATTTGTCTAGAAAAATCGGTCTCGGTCCTCGTCCAAGTACTCGCTTGCTCAAGTATTGGAACACGACGCTACTTCTCTCTATATATATATATAATATATATTTATATATATATGTATATATCAATATATATTTTTAGTTATCAATTGATTTAGGTGAATTGGTACCTAGGTAAAGTTTCGCTACACAATTATATCGATCGATTAGTGGAGTGTGTGTGTGTGTGTGTGTGTGTGTGTGTGTTGTGTGTGTCCCTGCACGAGCATTTGTCAACGACGCGTATTCCGTGCTCGTGAAGAGGGTGTGGGTTGAGAAAAATTTTCGCCTAATATATGAGCCGACTTCGCGCGCACACGCGCGTAATTTCCGCACGCGCACGGCCGCGCGCGCGATACACACGCCGGCGTTTTTTCATATACATATATATATATATAAATTTCTCCGCGATAACAACACGGATATGCCTGATCGCGGCACGCGTTTTAATTTATTTAAAAGTTTCCGCATGTGTCACACGGATTATGCAACTTTCTCTCATTTTTCTCTCTCTCTCTCTCTCTCTCTCTCTTTCTTTCATTCTCGCTATCTTTCTCTCTTCTCTTGTCTCTTCCTCTCTCTTTCGCTCGATTTACTTTTTAAAGAACGACTCGTATGTAAAATTGCACTAACTAATGCTCGCATTTGTCCTCCCGCCTATCTCTCGTCGTGTCCCTCGTCTCTCCCTCCTTCCTCGCGCCTAAATCTCTCTCAAACTTCCCGTGTGGTCTCTCCATTCTCCGTCTCCGTTTAACGATCCTCCCTTCTCTCTCCCTGCGATTCTTTTCCCTCGATCGAAACGGCTCCGTCGAATGCGTAAGAAAAAGTCGATCGTGTCTATTTAGAATATTGCGATAGCAACGGATAGAAAAATCAACTCGCTCTATTAACTAATTATATGTGTACAATTGTATACTAATGTTTGCCCACCTCCTTCCCTTCCCCGACTTTTTTTTTTTCTACATCCTCGGCTCCCATTTCGCCTACATGGTTTCGGTCAAATTCGATTCAACGTATCCGATACCATCTGTGCTCCAAATCTGCCTTAAATCGAGAGCGCGCGCGAGTCAAAAAAGGGTCGCGACGAGAGAATTCGCTCTTCTTCTTCTCCCGCTCTGTTTTATTAAATTTATTAATTTTGCCTCCCTCACGACACCGTCATACGCGATTCTCGTTCGTGTTCGAACGCACGCGTGTCTCCGTGTCCTCGCGGGCCGATTGACGTGTCTCAGACGAAGGGACGGAGGGTCGTCGTTGAACGCGGCCGCCTCTCTGACTGTCTTTCGTCGCACAGCACCTACCTAATAATAATAATAATACGTTCCCTCCCGTATGGTGCCCTAATAAATGCCGCCTATCATCCCTACGTGCGGCGAGACAAGATATATATCATATGTATATATACAAAAAGGAGTACCAAAAAAATAAATATATATGTGTGTATATATATAGACGCGTGTGTGTGAAGATTATTTCCTTTTGTCCCTTGCCGTTAGATCTGTACGCAAATGTATGTGTATCGCGAATTGTCGGTCGCGTAATCGCCATGTGTGCCGTACCGTGTTTCGTGTGTGTGTGTGTGTGTGTGTGTGTGTGTGTGTGTGTGTGTGTGTGTGTGTGTGTGTGTGTGTGTGTGTGTGTATACGAGTGTCGCGGATTGTACAAAGTCCGATACGTGTGCAGAAGAAGAGTATCGCGAGAGAGACTCGTCATGCGAGGTTTAAACTACGTCTTCCGACTGCTGCTGCTGCTGCTACAGAATGTGATTTTTTTCTCATCTACGAAGCGGAACGCACAACGTTGTATATTAATTCCGAGCATGACGCCTCCCAGCCTCTGACCTTTCGGTCGTCTCTCGTGAGGGGTCTCATTGACGGCGCGATCTGACTATTGTCGAAAGTATTGCGAAGAGACACGCCTTTTTTTGCATAACAAAGAAGTCACCGAGAATTGATGAACGTTCGGAATTAGCGTTAAATTTGCTATCTCTATCACTGATTAGTTATCAAAAGTATTCTACGTTACGCGCCGAAAATATCCCCGAATGATGAGCACGGGAGATTGCGTTTTTCGTCGAAACGCGTCGAAAAGCCGCCGATCAAATCTCGCCAGAATCTTCATCGAGCCAGGAATCGTGCGGTGGGAAGCGTCACGCTTAAAACTGATGGAGATTCTCCAGTTTGTCAACCGAGAGACTCTCTCTGTACTGAACCCTTTGAGAATAAAAATTCTGCGAATTCTTCTCGGCGAAAAGTGAGTTCCTACTCCTCTTTCCTTTTTTTACTTTTATCCTTTTATTTGAACTACGGCGATTGCGTTTGATTATATACACCCAGCGAAGAAGATTCCGTTCGGCTTTAAAGGGATTAAGAAAAACGTGCACACTCGCGGTCGCGATTAATGAACGCCGGTTCAATCGGTTAATCAGTTAGAGGAGGGGAATCGGTATGTATGTACAGGAACGGACAATATGCGGCATTCTCTATATTTTTATATATATATATATATATATATATATATATATTATATATATATATATATATATATATATATATATATATATATCTATAATGTACGAATCTCTATAATAGTGTTCCGCGCAAAACGCGGCCCCTCAAGACGCGCCTCGCATTCTTGCAAATCATCTATCGGACGTATGAAGAGAGTAATTAGATACGATCATTCTATGTATAACGTTGCTTCGATATCTCGCGAGTCACGATTTTTGTCGCTACTTTGGTTTCGAGAGACGACACCCCTCCCTGCGTCCCATTTCGCACGCGCGTTTCTCTCTCTCTCTCTCTTTTCGTTTTTTCTTGCTCCATAAAGTCGAGCGCGAGATCATTTCGTGACGTAGAGAAACGAGCTAAGACACGGATGTTCGCGAACGTCCCACACACTTAGTATCGAATGTTCCCGGGGGAGGAGAGAAATTACACTCACGTCGCGTTTCGAGGATACGTTTTGCCAAACGTTTTCGTTAGCACCGACCGCGGAGAGAGTGACCCCTTTTGTATTGCACGTAATAATAGTAAAGTCAGGGTGTAAAATTCATGAGCGATGGCGGTGGCGGCGTATCCTCGTATTCTTTGCGAACAAGCAAACGGACTCTCTCTTCTCCCTCGGCGAGCGGACGATACGCGCGACTCGGCTTCGCGATGATCCCTTCGATTTCCCGCGCGAAGCCTGATGAAAGTCGCTCGCGTCGCTATTGGGAAAGAAAATTAGCGGAGAATCCGGTACGCGACCAGGCTGTAAGGTAGACCTGGAGCAATACAATCTGGAGCATACCACCACGATATAGCCGTTCGCTCGCTCACGCGTCAAGAATTCAACTACCTCGGTTTCCGTTTATCTCTCCTTCCGTGATACTTCTTCTTTTCTAAGTTCAAGAGTTCCCCCATTTGCATTTTTTTTCTGCGTTTGCTTTCCTCCGCGTTATTTCTCGTTCTCACTTGAATAAGTTAATTAGTAAAAAATCCTTGCCTTAAGTGCTTCCGTACGAGCGCGCGGTCGCGTTATCCGCACGAGAAACGCATTACGCACCTATGTAACATATTTTTTAATAAGTTCTTAATAACTAGGAAACCGTGTAAGTATGTATGTATGTGTACGTGTGTATATGTATGTATGTGTGCGTGTGTTTTTTTGTATTTGTGATACAAAGAATTACCTACACAGCGGGTTAAGCGTGGCTTTCTTCATTATTGATTAACATCCAATGCGAACGATTCGTCTCTCTCTCTCTTTATGTCGTCTCTGCCATCACTCTATCCACTCTCTTCCGGGTTTCCTACCGGTCCTCATCACCTACGCGTTTTTTTCCGATCTCGCTGCTTCACTGTCACTCTCCTCATTTACCTCGTCTCTTTCTTTCTCGCACTCTCTTCCAATCCCATTTGCTCACTCTGACAATGCATTCTCGCGTCGGATCAGGTACTCGCATTTCTTACGAACATTCGTCGCGCAGGAATTACTAGTTCGGAGCGCGGGCTTTCAGTCGCGGCTTACGTCCTAATGGACAACGTCGGTGGGAAAACACGAGCCCCGTTCATGGAGAAGTCGCTTCGCCCGCCTTCACCCGGGTCGCGCTTCGCAAAATCAAAATCTCAGCTCGACCGGGGTGAATGACGCGGGGAGGGACTCCTCCGTCACTTCTCTCGGCACGCGGTAGTCGGACTCGGAAGGGACAATCCGCGGCGGATCGAGACGCAAGCACGAGGCGGATCTGTATCGCGCCGTCGGCGATTCTGATAAAAACTCGAGGTGCCGGCATGGGGTTGCGTACGCGAGGGCGACGGCGGCAACCCCTCCCTCGCTTGCTCGCTCCTCGAGACTCGCGATAACTAACAATACTCGATCTTTCGGACAGAACCGGTGCATTTTACAGCGCAGACAGATAGGATTATATGTGTACGAGTAATCGATATACTGAGAATCCGTGTCCGTTCTCTTCTGAATTCTGTGTCTCGGCGTGTTTCTTCTTTTTCTTCTTTTTCCGGCTTGACGACATCAGCTCGACGTGGATCCGATCGCCTCCTCTCTTCTTCGCTATCTCCGACTCGGCAATATCGCATAGTTTAACCCGATGATGATACCGGCGATGGTTCACGTTTTACAAGTCGTTACGAAATATGAGGTCGAAGCGGTCGGAGCGACGCCAAAAGCCTTCATCGACTGGCGGGTAACAGCGGCTGGTTTCTTCCTCCAGTATAACCGGTACAACTTGAAGTAGTGGAGTAGTAGTAGTAGTAGTAGTAGTAGTAGTAGTAGTATTAGTAGTAGTAGTAGTAATAATTTGTAGTAGAATAGTAGTTGTGATAGTAGTAGTAGTAGTAATAGTAATAGTAATAATAGTGGTAGTAGAGTAGAGTAGTGGTAGTAACGATCGAGTGGTGGTAGTAGTAGTAATAGTAGTAGTAGTAGTAGTAGTAATAGTAGTAGTAGTAGTAGTAATAATAGCGGTTTTGAGGCTGTGTTCTTGTTGTAGGTAAATAAGTAAGTAATATGGAGGGCGGGGGGAAGTGAGGCTTGGTTGGGGCACGTGAAGGGAGGGTGGGGAGGATATTGGTAGAGGTGGTAGTTAATTAGCTAGGGCTGCGAGATAATTAGGGACAACGCAGCTGGGGTTAACACCAACGGAAAGGCACGGCCCGAGGCCGATCCGCGCCCTCCTTCACCAGCGGCTTGTGGAACTCCCGACCTGGCCGGGAGTGGATAGTTGCCCAGCAATGCTCGCAGTAGTACTGAAAATAAATAATAAGTTATAGTTTGGATAATTTCAATATTAAGTTCATCAAAAGATTTAATCTTTTATATATTAACACGATGGAAAAACAATTTTTTTATGATAAAACTTGATAAAACAATTATAAAATATTAAAAACACGGAATTTTTTGTTTAGTTTAGTTTATAATTAAAAAGATACGATATTTAATCTTGAACTATACGGATGGAATTTTTGGATAAACTGTAAAATTTCAGAAATCGTAAGATCTAATTTTAACGGAATTGCTCTCTTGCTATGACATTCGCATAAGAATCTCAAAATCTCAGGTTTGAATCAAGAAACTGAAAGCCGTACTTTACAGCTCTCTTTACTATTTAATAATAAAGATGAACCAAAAATCGAGATACCTGTAGGCAAGTGACGTTGGCGCAGAAAAACGGCGCGAACTTGCCTCCACAACGCTGTCCTTGACATTCATCACACATCTGATCGTCCAGAACATATGGTTTCACTTCAACCTGTCCGCAAAACAAACGGTATGATCAGAGAAAGTACAAAAACGCTCGAAATATTTAGAACAAGAATAATAATCGCTCGAGGGATAATAATTTGTAATTTGCAAATTCCTATCTTTAAAATAGCTATATAAATCATGGATGTAACCCTTTCATTCTTATCTTAAATGCCTCATTTAGAAGTTATTTCTCAGAAAGAAGGGTACGAGGAAGGGCGCAATTCTTCATCGCGCTCACCCTTTTGTCAATATCGCCGTGCTGCAGCTGTACAAATCTGGCTGAGATGGCAGCTATGTAGCTTTGCTGATTACTGAAGGCGACTCTGCCGGCACCTTTGGGATACTTGAGCTCGGGATCGGTATCGATGCCAGCGTAACAGACACCACCGTAAAGCCGGTCCATGATCATCGCGAGCTCGACGGCCTTGAGTGGTCGCGGCACCCCGCCGACGAAGACCGTCTTTCGCGGATCGAGCGGCATGGAGGCGTCTAGCACGAAGTCGGCGTCGCTGAGCCGCCAGGGTCGGATCTGTACAGGCTTATCCTTGATCGTGGGCGAGCTTACACAAAGATAAAGCTTGTCCTCGTCTTGGATGCAGGCATCTATCAGCTGCTGTACCGAACCTTCGTCCTAAAATACAACGAGCAATCATATGAAATCAGATTATCGTTAGTTTTATTTCTTCAAATAAAATCTAAAAGCCTAAGAAGAAATCACACCTGGAACAGCAGAAACGCATAGCCCTTTGGTGGAAAGTAGGATTTGCTTTCTGCCTTGTGTGGCCAGTCCACAACGAGAGGACCGAAACGGCGAAAGCTGGCTGTGATCTCGTCTAAATCGGGAGAAAATATGTGGTGATTACATCATTGCTATATCGTGAGCGATCTATTTCGGATTTTGTGTTTGTATCGAAACCCACGTACCTTCGTCGATATCAGGCGGTAGTCCGCCGACGAAAACTTTCCTGGAGAAACGCTCGCCAGTTTCGCTGCCTTGACTATGCGGGCTGCTCCGACTCGGTGACGAGAGCGGCGCGGCTTGGGATGCTGTTATCCCGCCGCCCACGCCAACACCGACGCCTACCCCGACACCAACGCCAACGCCGTCTAGCTGGCTCGCATTTGGATCCTCGAGCAAAGTACCACCTTGCTCGTCGAGACTCGGGAAGAACGGAGATTTACCTGAAAAACAAAAAATGTTTCTTCACGTGACTGATTTGCCTTATCCAGAGATAATTTGAGTTAAAAGACCAACGGAATGTGGATTAAGGGAAGAGTCAGGAAGTCAAAGAGTCAAAGAAACGCATAGAAATGAATGAATTGGAAATAATAATAATAATAATAATAATAATAATAATAATAAAGCTTTTAAGTTACATCTTATTTTGTCTCGAGTACGACGGAGGCGAAATTTTAGTCACGTGCGGTGGTCGGCCGATTTATGTCGTAAAACGAGAGGTCGTTACGGGATCATTCGCGGAAATCAAGGTCCGGATCTGACATTCATTCGTTGCGGGAGAATTCATTATGCAATTGTGCGGAATCACGTAACGAGCGGGGGAATCGCGCGTATTATGCATACACGACGCGAGAGATCCGCGCGCAATGCAAGCGTTCTTTCAACATAACTCTTTGCTGTCCTTTTTTTCTTTTTGGTCAAGCCGGAAGTTTTTACGTTTGCGCACAATTGAAATATAGCCTCGTAAAAAAAAAAAACGCAATGCTGTTTACGTAACGTGATGTTCTCGGCATCGCATCTAGACTCGAGCCGAGAGATAAGGAGACCATTTTCTTAAAATATCGGACGATAAATTGTTTGGAAATAACTGAAATTACATTACAGATATACTTGATATCAGACTCCGGAGAGAAATCAACAGATCGCATAATCGTCGACTGACTGACTTTTGTCAGGTCACTCATCGATATTTTTAAAAGAATTTATTGAAATAAATATCCGAAGAATATCACTTTAAAAATACACCGAATTGTGTACATCTCGAGATAACTACAGAACGATAACTGTTAAGAAAGTTAAAAAAATACGAATTACTCCGTATAAATAAGCATGTTAAAACTTTATGAGATATCTTGATTATTCACTATACTTTCTGAGATTATACGTACTAAAAAGAAATTTTCGAAACACATTTGCATTTTTAGATGACGTAAGTGAATCGAAGAATATATTCAATCGTCCCGATCGTTATGTAAATACAGAACTATAATACACACGACTCATCACAAATCACATTGCTAAATATGTGTTGCGTAAACACAAAAACAGTAATACGCACGATTCATCACAAATTACGTTGCTAAATATAGTTATTAAATTACGTAAAAAAGAGGGCTCTCCGAAAGCTGAGCATCGGCCGCGGCGAAAGAGGCTCGGGTCGAGCAACGTAAACATCGGTAATTTGACGGCAGCCGTGACCGCACGTTTCGGAGCAAAATGGTTCCGCTTGCATCGGACACACGTAAAACGCGAGAGGAAGAGCACCATGTACGGAGGATCACCCCGCGAGTAATTACGCGACCCGTCATTAATTATCTGCACGGATTAATAATCGGTACGAGCGGCATCGTCGAGCACGGCGATGCCGCTCGCGCGGCAGAAAGGATATCTCCGTTTCGTTCACGCGGGGAGGAAGAAAACGGGGAAACTCACTGTATCTCCTCCTGACGGGAAATCTCGCTCGTCTGATAAACGTCGCCATTTCTCGATCGACGATCGAGATAACGAGCCGACAACGACGGGGATCCGGCGGGGAATCGCGCGCGCGCGCGACTATACCTATCGTCCACGCCGCGTTTGTTTCTCCCGTCGTCGTTAGGGGAGGGAAAAAAAAAAAAAAAAAAAAAAAGGAGAAGCAATAAACAGGGTGCAACGCGCATGAATGACACGGCGGAAGGCGTCGCCGGAACAAGTGAGCGCGTCGTCGCGACGCTCACCTTTTTTTTTTTTCCCTCGTTTCCGCGAGAAGCACGCACGCGGTCGTGCAATAATAATCGAGCCGGAAACGTAAAATACGAAGGGGGGTATTCCCCCTCGATTCTACCCCCTCTCCCACCCAACCCCGCCCCCCCGTGTTTGCGTATATCCGCTCGGCGACAAGCGACGGCAGACGCGAGTTGCTCCGCGTTTGCTTTCTTCTAAACGCGGCATTAGCGCTATCGCCTGCTGATAATTATTTATACTCGTGGGATAAATGCAAAGATAACGAATGTGGGTCGTGGATATATATCGGGTGTTTCGCTTTCAGTGAGAGTATCTCCGTCGGATCGGAGAAAATTACGGATCTCCTCTCGCGAACGTCGGCCGAGGTTAATCGAATTAATTTACTCCATTGCCGCGCGTTGACCGAAGCGTTTATAGGAACAGTCCGGGGAAAAAAAATGTTCGGAACTCGAAATGAAGCTTCCTGCATGCTCGGGCAACAATAATCCGTAATCGATAATTTCTTTATGTCGACGTTTAATGCTCGAGGGAAGTTACCGGCATGAAATTGCCGCGTGAACGTGTGACTTTCGTGTGCGAGAACATGCGGCGGGAATCCTTACGTAAGGATCACACGTTAATATACACGGTTAATATACACGGGCGTGTGCAATTTCTTGCACGTGTAATTTCAGATATAAGATATTTATATGCACGGCGCATATCCGCCCGAGATGGATTTACACCGTTTTAACGTGTCGCTTCCGTCATGTTATTAACATAAAAAAAAAAAAAAAAAAAAAAAAAATTTCGACGTAACTCGATATTTATATCTATATTGTTGGGTAATGTCGTATCTTTTAGACCTATTATTTATGCAAAGAATTTATTTATTGTATTGTAATGGATATTTGCAAAGATTCTTTCAATGTAGAAAATATCGTCTATCGAAGTTGAAATAAAAATATTAAAAAGAAGGACTTTTTTGTTTTTTAAACAGTCCAGGAAAGATCCTCCTGAAACAATAACTTATTGGTTTCTTTATGTTTGCCGTTCTATTTAGTGCTTGCATTTGAATCGATTAGAAACCGGTTCGTCGCCGGTATTAATTTACTCCATTGCCGCGCGTTAGATTCGTGCGGGGCATTGCGGAGAATTGCGGAGTAAACTAATAATTCCGTAAGCCTTTCCCTCATCGTCGTGTCGTAATATAACAATTCCGCATCACAATATCGCATCGCAACGCGGTTCTAAATTCTCCTGTGAGAGACACTTCACGTCTCGCACTTCGCTCACGTCGTGCTTTCGACGGCACTTCGTCGTGCCTCTTACACGCATTAGCATAAATAACATGCCGAGCGCATCTATAATTCGCCGGTGAATCGATAACACGTAAACACTCTAGAACCTTACGAATTTATTCGCGCGCGATAAAATACGAAAAGTATCTCCCTGCGAGCCTACCGTATCAGAAATCCAACAACCGCACGTAGTTTACATACTCGTTTCGAGTGTGTACGCGAGACCATCGCAAACAACAAATTTTGCCGGTGTGTTGTGTTTTTCGCCGCGACGAATGCGAAATGTTTTGGAAATTTTCGAAACTTACTTTTCGATTTCGCCACGTGAGAAAACCTCGCTCGGACCGGCGATATCTCGGTCAACTCCACTCCAACGCTTCGGCGATGTGGTTTTAAGAACGAGATGGCGAAATCGAAAAACAAAAGTGTAACATACATCAAGTGCACGCGCGCGTGCGAGTATTGAGATTGAGTACTGAAACGTGATCTCACAGCGATATTATTGGACGTTATTATTATCATTAAGGTAGTCTGATATCTGAGTTACCTTTAATCACATAAATAGATATGTGGATTATAGAGTTTCAGAATTATCTTTCTTTCCTAGATTTTAATCATCCCGAGTTTCATTCGAGCGTGAATAACATTATAATTTAATATTCTCTGTATTTCTTTATCACAATAATTTTCATCAAAATATAAACTTAAAATAATTGAAATCAATATAATCTGTTTTTAACAACATATTTGTGATATTTATTGATATTTATATACGATATTTGTATATTTACGCAAAGTGTAGTGTACACGATAATTGCAGATCAATCAAAAAATATTTTGAAAAACCGATTCCTCGGTCAAACCGACGCGATCTTTACATCTCATGAAATAAAGATTCGCAGAATATAAAATGAGAAAAAGGTAACATCAATAGGATCGTACAGGAGACCTTGTAAAAGAAGGTTACACGCGTTGCGAGGGGCTTACGCATCTGAAAAAATACTCGAGAGAGAAATGAGAGGGAAATAAAAAACGCGAAAGTGGGGCCAAATCGGAGGTGGAATCGGGAGAATTTTCTCGATTCGAGAAAACTTCGTAAGGAGCTCTCTTCTCGGCGCGTTCCATCTAGTTTACAAATTAGTCGGAAGTCCGTCGTTAGGCTGACCCATCGATCTCGAAGCCGCCGCTCGTCCCGGCTACTGCCGGGATCAATGACTTTCCCATCGCGGCGTACAACGTGCCTTGTACACATTACTCCCTCCCTCTCCCTTAGTAGACTCGGCCGCCAGTCAAAACGCGGGACAAAAGCCGCGTTTTCCTTCTGTCGCTTTTCTTTACTCTCATAAATTTGCATGGCAAAAATCAGGCTCCCCCTCGCTCGCAATCAGACCACTTCCTCGCTCCGTTTCTCCCTCGCCCATCCTCTCGCCGGTCGCCGTTTCACCTTCGCGTCACTAAGGGAAACGCGCGGCGACGGGAGGAGGGTGAGAAAGGGCAAGGGACGACAAAAAGGGAATAAGCCGGGAACGAACGACCGGGAAGCCAGCTATGACGACGAGGACGATGATGACGCGCATTCAATCTGATTGCCACAACGGTGGAACAAGCAAGGAGAGAGAGAGAGAGAGAGAGAGAGAGAGAGAGAGACTTCTTTCGCCGAGATAGAAAATAGGAGAAGGTGGAGGAGAGATCGGGGCATTTATGTCGTTTGTCGTATCTCGCCATGGAAATGGATTTGGGAATATCTCCCCGGCACGAAGGGAGATGAAAATTCGTACGACAATGATCAAGGGATGTCGTGTGATTATATTACTTCGCCGTAGGAAAAACGTGCTTGGATTTGCAGCAGGTGCATCCGCCTCTTAATGAGACCTGGATTGCGTTACTCGTTTGCCGAATTAAATTTTCCGACGGGTGCCACGCCAAGTATCGTATTATGGATATCTGTATTCCACCGATGAAGCTGGTAATTACTCCAACAGATGCGTGTTTGCTGATAATATAAAATGAATAATTGATAATATAATTAATATTAACCAATATTAATAGCGTATTTAATTATAACGCAACTCTAACGATTACCTCAATGAATGCTAATGATGTTGTAACGTAATCCAACTGTTGGGGTTAACGAAAATATCGTGCATGAAAGAGAGCACCCTTTAGGAATACAATGGCATTTATGCGCGTAATGGAATTTCGTGCGAGAGTTCATTTCATTACAATCGCTAAGAAGGAGCGATCTTTCTAAGGATCAGTATTCCATGACGGTGCGGAAGAAGGTGAATCCCGCTTCGTATCCTCTCGGATTCGACGGGACGTTACGTCTAAATTATGTAGCCTTTTTAACCCTAATTCCGTTCTAAGCTTCCAAAGCGAGATTCGGATACGCCCCGAAAGAAACGTGCTCCGCACCCTTCATTATGAAGAAGTTAAAATTAAAAATCAAGAACAACAATTTACGAATTGATATGACTGGCTTTGCAGATTTATGTTCGTTTAATGGAACGTCGTTTGCACCAGTATTAACAGGCACAAACGTAATTACACAGGCCATAATTTAGGTATGGCTTATATAAGTGATCGTACACAACGGGGTGCCGTAATATCAGAGGTTTTGATGAATGGCAAATCGACTCATACTTTGGAAATCTTGGAGAAAGCCGACATTTTGCGCATCCTCCAATTCAACGTTAAAATATTTCGATATAATTAAATCTCGAATTTAAATAAATTGCACAAAAACAATATATATATATATATTCTGCAATATAAGGCGAGGCGAAAGAGAAAAGTTTTACTATTTTATAGTCTTCTCAAGATTTATCTCGTGAAAGAAACGAGTTCGTATAAATGAATTGAAGAATTTCATCGAAACTTGACGACCTCAAAATTCTATCTTGATGTTTCAATTAACGGAGACAACGTGATGTGAATTGATCAAAGAGTCTTTAGATTTTAAGGTTGAAAGCCCCCTCCTCCCCCCCCCCCGCGAGGCTTCGCATACAATCTCCTCGCGACGGAGGAAAGTTAAACTTGAAAACGTCGGTTGCGTCGGGAGAGTCGCACGGTACAGTCGCGCTCCTGTCTCGCACACAATGCGTTCTAATTCTGCCTCGGACACACTCGCGTTACGTAATGCGAGGCCGTGCTGAATAATACGCGTCCGCTCGCGTGAATCTAAAATCGGCCGAGCCGAGTCTCGTCGTCTCGTTACAGCGTCGGATTCAGAATCAGTATGCGCGTGACGCGCCCGACGACTTTCGTGCCCGAACGACGCAAAGAAAGTCGCAACCTTGCTTGTTCTCCGGGAGAGAGGGGGGGGGAAGGTGAAAAAAGGTAAATCCGAGGAGGATGTTGCCGCGTGATGCGTGTAACGCCGATGTTCGCGCGAGCGAGCTTTGATCTATTGCGCAATTTATTGAGGCAGTGCTCGTAGAGCGCATATCCTAATCAATTTTACTTCAGTTTACGCGAGCACGTCGGTTGCCGAGCGTGCAATACTTCATTATACGCCTATGCAAATGGCCGTGTGATGCGCCGATACATTATTAACTATTAATTAGCGAACGTTAATTGCTTAATAATTCAATCGCGAATTCGATTTGAAAACTGGGTCCCGATGATGTTGCCCGGATGATGTTGGGACGGGACGGTCGCGTCTTGTCGGCCGCAGAAACGCCTATGTTTCGGCGGCGCGCGATTAATAATCCGACAGGTCGACGACAGGCGGCTTCGTCACTTTTTTTTCAAGCAAGTGAGACAATTCGTGGCGTAGTTTCCGCGTTACGAGCTCATGCTATCATCCGCTCCTTCACCGTGCAATTTCGCCTCCGCTCGTCGTGCGGAATCGATTACTCGGCATGCCCGAAGACGCAGGGAAGGAGAAAGAGAGAAGGGGGGGGGGAGAGAGAGAGAGAGAGAGAGAGAGAGAGGCGCGGAGAGGACTTCTAGAACTTCTCTCTGGTTCTTCGTGATTCGCCATCAATCATTCCGTAACTTTTGCGGAAGCCTCGGTTGCGAAGAGAGTTTGCGAGGGCGACACGACTACCGGCGTAATTTTTTTAGAGTACGACCGACTAACAAAAGCTCTCGCTCTCTTTCTCTTTCCCTCTCTTTGTCTTTTTCTTTCTCCCCTCCCCCCCCCTCTCTCTTTCTCTCTCGACGTCGAATGTGATGTCATGGTGCTCTGTCAACGCGGGACGAGCAAACCCGCGTCGTCATCGAAGTAATGGAATCAAACTTGCAAATAGCTCGCTCTCTTTCCCTCGCGACCCCGGGCGAGAGAGATTGTCGTAAAAATGTTACACTCCGCGCGCGCTGACGCGCTGCGGTTCCGCAAATCGATCGGCGAGTCACGGCTCTTTTTATAGATGTGAGGCACGGGACTAATCCGTTTATGTTGATCCGTCGTAATAAAACACGCTCGGATCCGTTTTGTGTGTGTGTGTGTGTGTGTGTGTGTGTGTGTGTGTGTGTGTGTGTGTGTGTGTGTGTGTGGATCGCGCGAACCGTGCGTGAATATTTATTTGTATCGATCGGAGAAACGGAGTAAAAACGCGTCGCTAAAATTAATATCGCGCTTAATGAGACTACCGTGACATAAATACAATACGTGCGTGGCGTCGAATAAATAATTAGCGCGAGGTCCCGCTTGCGCGGTTTATCCTGCGACTTTTGTTCCGCGCGACAATAAAACGTTCGTATTGTTGCACAGTCGTCACTGAATACGCGCCTGGGTCGCGCGTATTTGTCGCGCTAAAAAAAAAAAAAAAAAAAATTACCTTTATTAGCGGTAATAGTCGTAGAGCGGACGATCGCCGCATCGATTGCGCGCCGCCCCGCGCGCTTGTTTTCGGGTCTTTTATTTATAGGAGGGCAATATCGGTCAGGGCGCGAATATAGGTCACGTCGATACTCGGCGCGGACCCGGGCTCGGTCTGCGGGGGTTAAAGAAAATTATATCTTTGCGGTCGCATCTCTCGTTCCGATCATACGTCCGTAGCGTGAAAGTGATTGGAGGAGAAACGTCGTGGCTAGAAACTTCGCGCTTCCCGCAAATCGGACACCTCCGATCGCTCTTAATTAATTTCGCCTGAATTAATTTATTCCTCCCATTTATCTGCGACACCGGTGCTATTCGAGCAACTTTCGAAACGTCATTTCCAACGTCGAAGGATGGTGTACACATCGACGGATTAAAATGTACGCTATTTATTACGTTTGATAGGAGCATTTGGCAAGATGGAATTAAATATCCTCGCGACATCGTAACTGAATTTCACGAGTTGTAGAATTGAGCATAGACGTTAGATAAATGAGAAATGATATTTTTTTCTTATCGCACAAATCGCTCCTGAGATGACCCTGAAATAAACCTTACACATGCACCTTTTTTTTTGTAGGTAGTTAACAGGACGGAGTTAAAGCGACCTTATTCACGCGGTCCTTATGCGCTTCTCAAACTCGGATAAATTTCCGTTTGCGGTTTAAACTCCCAGTTCACAACTTAGATTCAATTTGCGAGAGCGAATTCCAGATCCCGGCGACTCCATCCGAGCTGCAATTGCCGCGCCACGCAGTCGGGAGGCGGCCACATCGTTCGCGACCGGCGGCACCGGATTCCCCGCAAACCGCAGAATTTCGAAGCAGCCCTCGTGCCCTCGATCGTGATCAATGACGTAAGGAGGGGAGCCGGGAACGCGACTCCTCTGTTACGGGTCAACAAATTCTCTCTCTCTAGGTCGCATACCAGGGCTCGCTACGGCGCTCGGCGATAGGCCAGCACCCGAGGAACGTGACTGGCACTAGCGCGCCGATATTGATTAGACGTACAATGTAACCAGGGCCCAGGCCCGCGGCTCACTTCCCGGGCCTCGATTTGCCATCAATCATCCCGTAAACTCCGAGCGGGAGCTTCGATCGTCAAGGGCGAGGCCGGCCGGTCGTTCCGCGCCACGTTTACGTCCCGAGACACTCGAATTAGACACTCGAGTGCGATTTGTTCCGCGATTCGCTTCGCGATGCTCGATAAATTCACGATGAGGCGATAGAATTCGCCTTTTTTTTTTTTTTTTTTTTTTTTCATACAATCTGATTTCCGGATAACCACGGATTTCCATCTAGAAATGATATCCATTATACGGCATTAGAAAAAAAAAAAAAAGAAAAGAAACAAATTTATGATTTTTAAATGTACTTTTTTTTCTTGTAAATATGTTATGTTTGAAGAATATATGTATAAGAAAAATTTGAAAAATAAGTCTCTTGAAAAAGTATAGAAAATGTAATTATTTCATTGGGATTCTTTCTGAGATGAGTTCGCAGTTGCATAATACAATTTCCTAATAATAAAAATAAGCGGAGGAAGAAGAAAATTTGCAGAACGGAAATTAAGATAGATTGTGTGTTTGCACAAAGCAGTTTAAACTTTAATCATTTTTATTCTATCTTTTCTAAAGTATTTCAAGTACGTTAAACGATAACCAATTTATTAAAATGTATTATTTCAAAATATTATTTTTAAACTTAATGAAACGTATATTACCCAACGGGATCAAAACGGTTAAAATAATATTTTCGTAATAAAGATTTTTTTTTAAAGGACATGTAAGAGATGACTTTATTAGAAACTCGTAGCTCAAAAAGATATACGTGACGCATTACATTAATTTATGTAACAGGAGTGAAAAGTGTCGGGGTGGCGTCAGATCGTGACTCGAGTGGCTCTAAGAGTTGTGGGGCACACAAGAGCCAACAGGGCTCGGGTTTGGGGCCGAACCGGCTCACAAGGGGGAAACACGTAGGAGGATATCGCGTGAATGGGGGAGGGGGGAGGAACACGTGGAAGTGTCTCCGGTTCGACAGTGTGGGTTCGTACGTGCGCGTGATAGACAGGGCGCAAGCCTAGGGGAGAGACTTTAGAGCCTGGTTCGGCACTCTAATCCCGGCGCCTTTACCCGGTTTTCACCCTCTTGCACCCGTCGCCCACCACCGCCCTCGTCCTCCCTTTCTCGACCGTCTTCTATCGATTTACCCGTGCACCGAGTGCATCTCTGTTGGCTGGTACGTTGCAGCACATCGCCGCCGGACTCGCGAAACCTCGGCACTTTCAATGTTGGTTCCGTGACGATAGAAAGGCACGCCAAATGAGAAGAAAAAAACGAATGGAAGGGACGAGCAAGTTCCTCCTTGGACAACATAATTTATCGCCGCGAAACAGGCAGATATTTGCGGGATAATTCGGTGCGTTGGAAACCTATGGATTTTCACAAATTTAATTCCCTTGTCGTAAACAAGAATCTACAAGACTTATCGTTAGTTCTCTCAAAATCTTTCACTCGAAGTTAAATGTAAACTTCACTCGATAAAATGTGACTAATCTCATCAAGTTTATAATATACAAATAACTAAATTACAAATTACAAATAACTAAATTTTTTGTAAAAAAATTGCGATATCGGTAAAATACTTGAAAAAATATATTTGCAAATTTTATATTTAGATAAAGTAAGATTAACATGAACTTGAAATCTGATTTAGAGTAACATTGACTTAGGCGATATATATTCCGAATCCATATAAGATAAAGTATTTAATTTAATAAGATAAGATAAATACGAGTTACCCAATGTTTCCGATAAGTGGTGCCAAGTAGCAGTAAATAAGTTTCTTTACTCGGAAAAAAATTTCGAACATGATGATTATTATTATCATCCGATATCTCAATAATACTTCCGTAATAATATTTTTATGAATACCCTTCCCATTTAATATCTTTTCTTAGTATTATATCCGATAATCACGACTGATACAACTTATCAAAATTTATCACTTTGTATTTTACAAAACGATTGAGATCCACTGACGTAGAAAGGAGCTCCTCTCGTGGAAAATAAACAAAATAATCATCTGAGCGATGGCACAGATACTCGGAAGAAAATATCCGCCTAAATCGCGCCATGGCGCGCGCGCGTTTCCGCAAACGTTCTCTCCGGGGTTTTTCTCATGGCTTTTTGTGCGGTACGTAATTAGGAGCTTTTATCTTCGGGCACGTAGATTAAATGGCGAAGTAGGGTAGCTACCGTTCGTCAACGATGCGAAATCAGAATCGAATCTGGTTCTGCGATCGCTGACCGTATATCCTATTTTCCGATACATATATTTGGAAGTGGGTCGTTACGCTTTATTTAGTTAATCTTTCTCTCTCTCTCTCTCTCTCTCTCTCTGATTTTCGATTCGAGCGGAGGGGCAGGAAGAGAGGACCATCCTACCATTTGGTTTCCCGTGTAATCGGTTTAGACTCGGCTTCACCGGGAGATCTCGCGCCGATACCAATAACTGTAACGTCTTTTTAACGACGCCACGTAACGAACGTGACAGTATTTGCACGTAATCCGCGGAATTAAGCTACGGCGAGTCTAAGTTTCCAAGCCGATTAAGCTCGTTACCGGCGTATTTAGACGATCTCTTTTCTGGGGCACGCGGAAACCTACGGCGCTCTGCTCTGCTTTCGGTTAAATTAGCAAGTAAACGGAACGTTACGTAATAAAATTTCGTCGATTTTCTCGTACGAACTAAAATCAGCGCGGGACGATTAAGTGTCTATCATCACATTGCCGCTATCGACGATGTAAATAATTTAAAAAATTACAAATCAACTGTGTGTACATATGTTTATATATGTTTTTTTTTTTCGCCGTTTCATTACACTCCCATTTAGATCCCCCAATTTTCGCGTTAATCTCACGATCTTAATCCCCGCGGGACGATTAAGTGTCTACTACATTGCCGCTATCGACGATGTAAATAATTTAAAAAAATTACAAATCAACTGTGTGTACATATGTTTATATATATATTTTTTTTCACCGTTTCATTACACTCCCATTTAGATCCCCCAATTTTCGCGTTAATCTCACGATCTTAATCCCCGCGGGAATCTGTTCGTTGATACTGAGCTCAGTTCCGATGCTTAGATAATCAAGCCGCACGTGTTTAAATTCCAATTTTTTAGGTCCATTTAGAAACTTAAGCCCGAGCAGGGAGATCGGATGAGACGAGGGATACGATACTACAGCCGAGCTGATGCGTTTCCCCTCCCCCGCGATTTCAATCTACGCTCGAGGGGAGTCATCTCGTGGGGATTTTAACGATGATCGGCCAGGTCGATGCGCGAACCGTTTTAGCCGCTCCTAACGATCACCCGTCGAGTCGGCCGAACGATGAGATCGCGTTGTACGCGTGATCGGAATGCGAGAGAGAGTGAACTCGAGGCGTGCCGTGCGCGCGGAGTTGCGAGAGGAAGCGCCGAAAGGGGTTTAGCAAACCTTAGAAATGCCTGGGGATCCCCCACCCCGTCCTCGGAGAGGATTTAATCCGCTCGTACTTCGACGCACCGGGGATATTCCCTCGGGGCGAGATATTTCTTTTCGGAGCGACGTCGGAGGCTTCGATTTGACCTCGTTTCCGTCGTTTAACGCGAAATTATTCACATTAATTCTCTCTCTTTCCTCGTAGGAAAGCACCGTAGAAGAAGGGGCGGCGCATCAATCCGTTTTATTCGCCAGCGAGTCGGTTTAAATTAATGAGATCTCGAGCTCGTCAAGCTCGGCTAAACGCCGCCCCTAATGTCGGACTTAATTGCGAGTCGCGGTTCAACGAAAAGTCGCGCGAAATTTACAATCTGGATAGCGATCACGACCTGCCCTGTTACACGAATCGAGCAAATGGCGCAAATGGATCGTTTGAGTTAAGAGGTCGAGAGAGAACGATTGGACACGCGTTAATAAATAATTTCAATTATCATCACGGTGTTAATCACGATGGTTGTAGCTGAACCGGTAGCAACTCTACAAAATATTGCTGACAGCTCGAAATCGAGATAAAGACCCGCGCTAAATCACCTCGTATTCTCTCCTGGCATCCTCTCTGGAGGAACGGTGCGTTCGCATTTTATCGCTTATTTGTTTGCGTTTAATCGCTCCTCGATTCCTATCTTCCTAATTATACTTGCATGCGAAGGGAGTTACGACGCCGTTGAAAATCCGCGTCTCGCTCGTCGCGATAACGCCGCGGCCGGCGGCGGATTTACGAGCGAGACGCGGATTTTCATCGGCACGTCGCCGTCGTCGCAAAGACTGAAAAATGCCAAATGCAGCAGCAGCAGCAGCAGCAGCAACAGCAGCAGCAGCAGCAGCAGCAGCAGCAGCAGCGGCGGCGGCGGCGGCGGCGATAATCCACTGGCCTTCGAAGGCACCGTCCGCACCGTGACGGTTTCCGGGAACGCGGCGCACGTTGCGCGAGGTGCAAAAACGCCGGCGCATAATACGCCGTGCAATTTATTCGCGCGCACGTGTCGTGTTAAGCGTACGCATAACGCACCTGTACACCGGGGAAACACGACCGCGACGGGAGAGGAAGAGGGGAGGTGGGGAAGAGGCAAAGGAAAGTGAATACCCATGCGCCAACCCGATTGACGGCTTCTCGTCTCTCTGTATAGCGGGTGTCCTCATCACGCGGAATTACATCTGAAAAGGTGGCTCTTAAGGACGACCGGTTGTTGTGAAAACAGAAGTTTCCTCCTCTCGACGGCGGCGCGTGCGATTTGTACGGGGGAATTTATTGAGTTACCACCAGTAATGGAGGACTCTCGAGTAAGAGGCATTCGAGGCGGTTTGAGGAAACGGCGTGTGCGAATTATTATTATTATTGTTATTATTGTTGTTGTTGTTGTTATTATTATTATTATTATTATTATTATTATTATTATTATTATTATTAGCTTTTTGACGAATTTAACGATGCTTCTGGAGAGCGAGCGGCGGCGAAATTTCGACGATTCTCGCTCGAGATTATTGGAAATCGATCGATCCGGCGCGGAATAGACATACAAGAATATATCCTAGTGTCAGATTTAAAAGAGATAACGAGAAGCGGGATATAATTTCCATCGATCAAATACGAATCGCGGCAGCTCGACTGACGTTCGTCTTTCATTTCTAGCGAGAATAATTATAACGGCCTCGTGACCCGCAAGGAAGGTTTGCACAAATTAAGATAGCACAGTAAAAGAAGAGAAGAAGAGAAAATTTGATTGTAATAAAAATAAGCTAAAAATCGAAAGACTCTAAAAAAAAAAGGTCAAAAGGAAAGACCCATTTTATGAATCAGAATATATATTCAAAATGCCGCAAAGAAAGATTTAAAATTACTTAATTAGTAATAAATACTTTACACTCGTAACTTACGTTATTCGAGCGACGGTACAAAAACCGGTGAAATATTTATATACACCCGTCGAAAATGAGGATAACGGGTTTAGCTTCGGAAAAGCTGGACATTCTCCGCTCTCCTTTCTCGCCGCCGCCGTCGGGATTAGAGATAATAGCTGAAATAATTGGACAATACTCGGACAAGAGGAAAGGCCTCGCAGCGCAAAGGTTCGCGTCGACGGAGGCCAAATTGCTACTAATTGGCACGCCGGGAGAACGCGCGAGCGTCTCAATTCCACGCTCTCGGACGCGAAAGCGGGAAAGGGAACGTGATGCAAAACGCATTGTATGCTAATGCGGCTATCGGAGAGAGAGACGTGTCCTCTACGCATTGCGGTACGCCGGCACGGGGTGCATCAGCGTCGGTGCAGCGTCGGCCGATCGATCGCCGAGCGTTGAGTTACAGCGCCGAGCGTCCGTGGGTCAAAGGGCGAAGCTATTTCTAGGCAGTCGTTACCATTCGTCATTTTAACCCGAGCCGACCACCGCTCGACGCGTCTCTCGGACGCTTCCGCGAGAGAGAGAGAGAGAGAGAGAGAGAGAGAGAGAGAGAGACACGCTTCGGCGAGAGAGACGAGCCTTCGCGAATCCCTCGACGGTGTCTCTCGACGAGTACCGGTTAAATAAACGGACAGCTAATTTGTAAAGAAAGAAGGCACGCAAACGCGATTAACGCCGACGCAATAACTCGCCGTTGGAAAGCCACGCGGGTTTCGACGATTCGAACGGGATCACATCTCGTCCTGAGATGGCGAATCGTTTCCATGAGAAAAGAACGCCGCTGGGTGACTCCGTAATGGATGCCTTCCTTACGTTGTATCAGCGGTTCGATGTCACGCGTCAGCGTTTAGAGAGATCTCCTCCATCCGATCGGTCGTTGCATTTACTAGAAGATCGCAAATCTAATTCCAATAACGGCCACAGGCTATACTTTCCTGTTTCCGTGTAACAGAAATACGCGAGGCTAGGGGGACATCTCTGACATATGGACGATGTGAACATGTGTGTTTATCTTTTCCTATAATAGATCCGTCAATATAATTCAGTCGATCGCACATCACGCGAAGAAGAGAAAGCGAGAGAGTACTTTGTGCGCATTTTTATTTTAAAATTCCATTCTAAAGAATAAACACGGTCGTGTATATCGTCGCTATTATTATACCCGCGTAGTTACGTTATTATAAATTTAATACTCTATACTACTTGTGGGAAACTTGTGTGGAGAAAGAAACGTGTAAATCTAGTTGGACAAACTCGCTTGTAACTCATTAAATTCAACAGTAAATTTTTGAAGCATTTTGCAAAAATAACGTTATAACATCTTCATATTATTTTATTTACCGGTTTTTGTCTTTCAATTAATTAAAATCGATTTGTCACTACTTTCCGTTTACCTCATTTTTAATTTTTTCCAAATAAGATAATTTTTAATAGCGACTATATGATTTTGCGTTAAAAAAAAAAAAGAAAAAAGAAACGAGAACGCAATTCCCGTTTGACGTGATCTCCTGAGAAATTTTATAAAAAATACGGATGCGTGATTTGAAAAATTAGATCACGTGAAGATTAATAACTCTATTTTGTGCGCGACAAAAGACAAAAAGCGACGCAAATATATAGTTGTCAGTTTTTGAGATTTTTTTGTTTCTTTTTCCGTCAAATTCGCTCCCCTCGCGAGACTGATCGCAACTATGACAGTCGCGACCGGGGGGATGTACAACACCCTTCGCAAGGGTGTCGTCTCATCGGCGGCTCGCCCCGAAATAAAAAAGGGGGAAAAGGGCCCCCAGGGCCGCCGTCTATGAAGGTAGAAATAATACGCACGAAAGACGATGTTTTCGTTTCAACGCTCAACGACAGTTATGGAACATCCGTCTAACACACACACACACACACACACACACGGCGGAGGAGGGACGCTTGGCTACGGATCAATATTACAGGTAGCTCTCTCTATTCCCCGGCTCTGCACTCCTGCTGCACCCTCCGCCTTTACTCGACCTACCCTCCCTCCTAAAACACCCGGTAATGCCCGGCTTCGCCGTGGGTAGGTAACGCACATTTATTCGCGTAGAGAGTGAGAGAGAGAGAGAGAGAGAGAGAGAGAGAGAGAGAGAGAGAGAGACAGAGAGGGGCAGGGAGGGGGGTATGCGTGTCTCTGTGCACGTCTCTCTGTGCACATTGCATACTCTTATCACCCGGTATAAGCAGCTATCGGACTGTAATTTTTGCGGCACGATAAATTGCGGTGCCGCTCGCGAACGCGATCGTCGCGAGTTAATGCGAGCGAGGGTGAGCTTTGGGCGCAAAGCTGCGTGTTCGTTCAACTGGCGAGAGGCACGCACGTCGCGTCATTACGCATGGCAAATCGGTCGTCGATGATCGTGCATATTGTCCGACGTACGTTATTTCGACGAACTGGAATATCCGGAAACGTCACAGAGACGGACATCCTATCCAAGTCATTGTTCGATAAGATATAACATGTGATCAGTAGAAGAAGTGCCAATGCCAATGATGGACACAAACGACATTTCGCAAAGGAAAAAGAAAATGTGATTTAATTTTTGCATTCAGCATCAAGTACAATCGCTATAACTAAAATATCTATCTTAAAATGTTGAAATACGATATTGTTATATACGCACTTCTTTTTTTTTTATTTTTTTTTATTTTTTTTTATCGAGATAGATAGAGATGGATAGATTACAGAGTTTACGAGTTTTGCAAAAAGCAGCAATTGTTGTAATTGTAATTCGTCATTTCGCCGAATCGTGAAACCCGAGGAAAGGCGGGAGAGGCGAACCTTCTGATACGAACCTGTTTCGATAAAGCCGAGCAGGTACGTGATACGACCGGGTGAACTGATACGTGGGCGTACCGCACGGTGATAGCGTTACGTACGGATCCGGTATAGAGGCTAAACACATGTCACGAGCACGTGCTGATGGCTGATGGCGGCAACGCCGAGACAAGAGCGCGTGTACTTAAACGCCGGCGTGTTATTAAGAAGCCTTCCACGAGGAAAGGAATTGCCCTCGGCTTCCACAGGCGAGCGGATTTTCCTCGATGAAAGTCGACGAAGTGTCGAATGGATGAAAGACACAATAGAAAGTTACCGTATTATCCTGCTGGATAATAACAAAACGCGTCCCAAAAATTCCCCCCTCCGCCCCCTTTCTGTCCAAAAGATTCTGATAACTTCCACGATGGTGCATTTCTACGCGTCAATTTTTATTAACTGTTCGCCGCCTGAAATATGGAAATGGAGGTCGAGACCTTTCAAATTACAATTACGGCGTTCCGCCGACGTTAACAATTATTATTGTTAAACTACGCAATTCGTGGCAATTTCGTGGTTCGGAGTTTTAACGGAAGCGAAGTTTTATCGCGTTACCCGCGTTATTTTACGAACGATTCCAACCATCAGTGAAACAAAACAGATTTTATACGCGTTGAAATATTAATTTATCTGATAGTTTCACGTTTCGACCAAGCGAGAAAAATTGAGGTATTCGTATTTCAAGAAGTTACGCGGATCGTATTTCTCACATGCTTTGCGATCGCTCGTCAAATTCGTTCCTCGGTATTTCGCAGGTGTCTTAGCGAGCGAGGCGGACAGTGAGGAAGGCAGAAGATCGTTAACGTAAACTACTCGTCAACGTCAACGATCTTGCGAGTACGATTAATGGATCTTGCCCCGGTATGCTCGGTCAAAATAAATCGCGGTCACCCATTTAGCGTGGCCGAATTGAGGCGCACACGACGTTTAATTCCTCTTTATCTACCTCAGGCGCGGAACAATCGGGAGAAAACGGGAGAAAAACGTAATCGGAGATGAGGGATCGTTCCTACGTGCTGGTTGTTCCATTAGCGAGAAATCCCACGTGTGCACCCAACGTGGCGGGTGACTCGCGTGTCACGTCTTGCCTCATTCCATGGACCGTGAAACCCTTCGGATATGTATGTTAGTAGTATGGGATTCCGGAGATAGCGATATCTTGTGCGCAGAAAACGCTCCAAAATGTTGATACGCTCTCTCTGGGAAAATTTTTTTCTTTCTCAAAGAATTTTTCCTTCAGTCGTAAAACTTAAAATTTTCTTACGTTATTTCATATTGCATAATTACGTAAGCAAGATGAAATACGTAATGTTATTTTAAAATCGTACTTTTCATAAAATTCATAAATTCCTCAGCAGTTTACAAAAAAATTCTCCCTAAAACAAGACGAATCAATTGACTCGCACGTGTACAAATAGTCAACCTCGAGCAAAACAAAGCCACTAAGGATCTCGAAGGATGGGACGGAGGGATATGCGGACGAGGGTGATGTCGCGAAGAAAGGGGACAGTTAAGGGAGAAGGGAGATCTCGCCGAGTATATCGAAGGGTATGTAACGCAAAAACGGGGGACGCTCTCTCTCTCTCTCTCTCTCTCTCTCTCTCTCTCTCTCTATCGCTTTTTTCCCCCCTCTGTTTCGACGGATGCCCGGGGTGAATATTTGACCAACTACTACTACTCGAAATATGTATAATGGTCGAAAGGGAATAGAACGCGAGCACGACGAGCACGTGCACGAACGCGTACATTGCGTGTATGTATTTGCTACTGCTGCATATAAAGCGTGGTAGAGAGGAAACGCGTGCACGTACAGAGGTGAATGCCCTTTTCCAGGCATCTATCCCCTCCGGGGAAAGGCTCCCCTCGCGCGACCCCCGCTAACCCTATCGTGTTTTCCTAGCGTCTCCTCGGCGTCCCTGCCTGCATTACGCTCGCTTCTCTCTCTCTCTCTCTCTCTCTCTCTCTCTCTCTCTCTCTCTCTCTCTCTCTCTCTGTGCCCCTTTTACGCGCATACCGAATTTTTTTTACGGTTGGCTCTTCCTGTTTCTTCCCGTCGTTCTTTTTTTCCCTTTTGTCTGTTTAATTAAAAACGATACGAACTCGTTTGATCTTATATTTTTTGATGTAGAAATACGAGTAGGTAAAGTTTATATTAACGCAATTAAGGAAGAGCGGTACACTCTCATCTTTATAATAATAACAACAATTTATTACAGAACAGAATTTTATTATGCAATATATGTAGCACGTATGTGTAAGATCAAGGATTTTTTTGGTCCCATTAATCTCCCATTAATCTCAATTTGTAACTTATTTGTATGTAATATTTTAACGCAGACTCTTCCATTACAGTTTACATACTTCTCTTTTTTTCAGTTTAAAAATTTTTAATTATAAAATGCATCTTTTGTATAAAGAATATGTCGTTCAATTTATTTATTTTCAAACTGTAAACCAATGTGTTTGCTCTTCTTATATTGCTAAAAATATAAATAAATAAAATATATTTTCTCCCTCCCTCTGTCCTCTCCTTCCCCCTCCGTTTCGCTCTATTCTTCTCATTTGCTCCTTTCCCGCGGTCGGTTCTATCGTCACGCGACTGTATCGTGCATGTGCAACGGGCACGATGCAATACGACGTCGTTAAACCTACCACTGCACGGAAGCTGATAAAAGCGTCACGTGCACCACGTTCGGTAAATTCTCGAGGAAATCTCGGCAGATATCGTCAGCGAGTTTTAGTATTCCGCCGGGAAAACGCGGCAGGGGAGGAGGGGGAGGAAGAGGAGAGAGAGAGACGGAGGGGTAGGCACGGGGAAGTATCGCGGCTAAGGATTAAATATCTCGCGTTATGTCGAGTCGGCAGGCATATCGCGCGAGTAAGAACGTTTCGCAAAAGGGTGAAACGTGCCCACGAGCCCATGAATTCGTAACACCCGTAATTATGCGGGAATAATTAGTGCGGCCTGCGCTTTACCCGGAAAAGTAGTCGCGCCGACTCCCCTTCAAACGCACCACCCGGGATTATGTGAAATTATTAATGATGTCGTAAATAACGGCATGAATCGTTAATTCCAATTTAATTAAGTGCCGAGGGAAACGGCAAACTTTGCTTCGTGCCCGATGCCAGTGACACAGTGAGCGTAATTAGAATCTGTAATTAGAACTCGTTACATCCTCGAGTGCTATTCTAAATAATTTGAAACACATTTCTATGGCAAGCTACATATTATTATTATTATTATTATTATTATTATTATTATTATTATTATATATTATTTATACAATTTATACAAATATTTACGCGCAGACATAAAAATTCTTTTTCACAATATCCTTCCATTCTTGAGGTCTTTTGTGTTAAAAAGAAAAAGATATTTAGTCCACGTGAAATTTTTTCCAATGCTTTACTTATACTTGCTACGTGGCAATTTCAACTATCGTATAACTGCACGAGAAAGCGTACTCTGACGTCACGTACGTTTCAAGAGCCACAACGAGAATCGGTTCGCAACTCTCCTCGTTGAGGGGGATGAAATCCTCCAGGCAGACGCATTTCGTCCCCCGCATCGGAATGAACACAAAGCGGCAACAGTTTCCTCCCTTTCACTCTCAATACTCGTCCCCGTTCTCCCATCTCCAACCACCGGCAAACTCGCCGGCTCGTAAGTTCATTAATGACTGGCCCCACGTTATTTCATCGGGCGCCTTTTCCGTGCGGTGGCATGACAGAATTATCGCGCGTCCCACCATCGGCGTGTAATTGGCCCGTCGTCGTCAGAATCGACGTCCTTCGAACGTCCAATTGACACGTGGTTAATTAATCACATTCTCCAAAAAAGTTCGAAAAACCCGATCAATTTTAGAACAGACACGCAGCTGTCACCATCTCTCAGATGGCAGTGCGGCTATGTACATATGGTGACGAGAAAAGGATTTTCAGGATGACCTGAAAAGACGAAAGGGAAAGATTGAGAATATGAGAATTGAAAACCTCTCACAGAGAGAAAATGTCAAAATTCTCGATTCGTAATAGATTACCGCTTTTAATATTTTTTTTACGTCTCTGCGTTTTAATATTTTACTGACTGATGAAGAATAGATTTTTCTTGGATGAGTAAAATTACATATCTGAGTCCGATCGAAGATAACCGGGTGTCGACTGCGATATTAAAGATTTACTTTCGGAGCAGTGAATACGTGATTTCTAAAGGGGCTCTCGAGTTCAAAGTCGAGCGGGGTACGTGCGTACTCTTTGCGCTTGATCAATGTAAAATTAGAAACTTTCGTGTGGCGCAACCCTCCTTGGTCATTCGGACTGGATGATGGAGGAGCCCGGCCGAAGCGACTGATTTTCGAGGGCGGGAACGGACAGCTGGTCACGCGATTTTTTATCAGCCGCACATGCAAATGCGTGCCCCATCTATGTGATAAACTCACCCCTCCCGTTCAAACACTCAGTCAAACACTCTCCCATCGCACAGCCGCAAATTTCCATCTTGATACCAGCTTCATAAACCGCCAGACGTCTCGTCGTCGGTCGATCGGCCTGAAAAACAATTACGATCTCGCGGTTGTTCACGCGACGGCGGCGGCGGCGGTGGTGGTGGTGGTGGTGCTGGTGAAATGACTTCGCATCGTTATATCGGCTGACGCGAAACAAATTGCACTGTCGCACTTCATTGTGACGTTTGATTCGATAGATACAACTATTCACGTATCACCTCGGAGGGATTACATCGGAAATCACTGATGGAGCTTTCGCCGACGACGTGTTCGCCTATTTCGGGCCGAGGTAACTTTTCAGATCCGAACACTTTTCCGATGTCATATAAAACTGTCATATATAAAATCTTTTTATTACTACAGAAATTTTTTTTTCTTTCAATAACTTATTCTTATAAATCTCATTTTTGTTGGGACACTCAATTTAAGTCTTCAAGAGAGAAAAACGAAACTAATTGGCGAAGTTCATTTCATTGATTTCGCTTGTTACATCGTATCGTTCTTCGGTTCGTTCGTCAAACTAATTAATTATCTCGAGTATGAAGCCGTTCGTACGATACATAAATCCCTCTGACCCTCGGATTCATGTGCGATTTACGCTGTGCGCCTAGCCGGAGCCGGAGATACGGCCCGGTTGTTTATCTCCATAAAAGCGCGCTAAAAATTTCCTCCTTTCCATCGGGAACCGGTAGGGTCGAATCGCACAGTGGATGAACGGCGGCTCGTAGCAACGTGCAGGGATCAAGAATCCGGCGCGGCTAATCCAATTCCGAGGCAGCGAAAGACGGGGAGGGAGGGGGGGGAGGGAAATCCCGGTTTATCGTAATAATCACCCATTGTTGAAGGAGTATAATGAATGTTGTCTCATGGAGACGACGCGTTCTCCTTCTTTCATTGTGTCCTTCCTGTCCTACGACGGACGCATAGCATTCCGGAATTCCACTCGCTGGCCTCCCGTTTTCTCCTGGTTCCTCTCTAATCGTCTCTCTCTCTCTTTCTCTCTCTCTCTCTCTCTCTCTCTCTCTCTCTCTCTCTCGTCATTCGTCCGACCACCGATTTAATTTTAGATAAGCTTTAAGGGATTGACTTCTCAAGGATTGTCCTCCCGTCTGCTAGCCGGAGGCAGCCAGTCGTCAAACGGGCTCTCTCTCGTGACATCAGAAATTCAATTTGTCAGACAGCGCGACGATTTACGGAAATGCTTCGTCGTAGACGACGGAGAGAGAGAGAGAGAGAGAGAGAGAGAGAGAGAGAGAGAGAGAGAGAGAGACTTGTTTGGTATGTACTATGCTATCAATAATATAAAAAGTACGATGATCGTAAAACAATACGCTTGCTTGTATGTGGCGCCGCAATTCCAAGTCACTTCCTAAAATCCTGCATTTCATTTCAGATAAATCTCATTTCGTCGGAAAACCGTTATTTCAAATGGCTCGTGCATATTTTCATCGAGCTGTTCGCTAATCCAAATATGTAAAATTCCTTTTTCACGATTTGAAAGCTCGGAGCGAATGTTCACAAGCACGAGTCGATAACAATGATCCACTTTACTACTGAAAATGGTATATTGTGAGCGATGAACTCTTTTTACGCGCATTTTGCCTTGAACCACCTATTCGATAAACGTGCACGAGACCAACGCGCAAATTTCACGTATTCTATCTCTCGTAAAACGTAAATATCTCAATGGAATATTTATTTATATTCCGAGTATATTAAATAGAACAACCTGTTGATTTTATCTCGCGATTTTATTCACGATATCTCCGTATATCTCCGGCGTTCGCGTATCGCCGGATCGCTCCCGATCATCGGCCCGTCGAAACGTCGATGGAAAAAGTGGTTTGGATCGTCCCTCTCGTATTACTCCGTGGCAAATAGGCTCGGTACAGGACAAAAAGTGTTATCGCGAGGCGAGAGCTTGGTGAATGCCCGGCTAGACGACGCTTCAAGCTATAACACTCGACGGCGGGCTGTGTGCAAAGCGCCGGCGTGGGTGGTCGTTTTCGGTTTACAGCGGCCATCGCAATGAAACGCGGTGGGAAGGGTGAAAAACACTCCGTACGGCCGAACAAGTCCCTCGACGTGGCAGAGACGCGAATCAAGTTTGTGACGCGTGAAGGGCGGGATAAGCATTGCACCGAGGAGATAACACCGCGACGAGGACCGAACGAGAAAAAAACATGGGAGAGAAAAACGTGAAGTTATCTTTATGTCGTCGTAAAAAAAAAAAAAAAAAAAAAGAAGATTGAAAGATTTTATTTACGCAGCAAAAGGTTTCCATAGACACGAAGCGACGATTGCTTATCGCTAATTGAGACAAATAGTTATTATTATTAATCGAGACAAGTGTGCTTGATACATATATCGGGACCCAACTTAATTTGATAAAAATAAAGTGATATTCACACTCTCAATTTTCGAAAGTTCCGCGATCATGCGAGCCGTATGACGGCGTCGCATAAATTAAATGATGAATTGAGACGACAATTTTCGGCAGGCATTAAAAATTTTCTGCGTGAACGTGTAATTTACGGCTATAAAGTGTCATCATGCTACCATGGAAATTCGCATGATAATATTCCGTGAGGATAATTTATACCACGATAATGGCGCGAAGCTACAAGCAGCGCTGTGGCTCATCTCCAACGGGTTCGGTCACGCGTGAATACCGATTCGCTCCGTGCTAGATGTTAACCAGATCGATATCTCCCGTCGATTAATTGGCCGGCGTATCGGGGTCGTCGCGCGGCACCGTCGGGGGGGGGGGGGGGAGAAAAAGGTGTCCGCGGCGAGCGGCGGCTCGGGGCTATTCAGGAACTCGTCGCAGAAGTCGTTGCTCGGATGCATTCGTTGCACAAGCGCGTGTCCATGACGTCGCAAATGGACCGGCGGCGGAGAGGCCGGAGAGAGCCCCGCACCGGAAGCACGGTGAACGATCGCGCTCGTTTCTTCCGCGCCGTTTTCTATCGTCGCGCATTCGCATCGTCCAGGCGGAAAACGATTCCCCCCGAAGACGATGAGAATGCCGTCGTCGTTCGCCGTCGAGAACTCCGCGACGCTCCGAAGGGGGGCTACTGTGCGATCGGAAGCGGATGATGTTCCCACGACGAGCGAGCGCGCACCGGATGTAACGGAACACAACGGGGAGACGACAGCGGCCGCGTGCCGTGGTCGATAAATGAATAAATCCAACTGTCTCATAGACACACGCGACGATTCCGCGAATATTTATATGTTACATTACATAAAATACGTAAGAATTTTATCTCCCGCACGTTAAAATTGCTATTGAATCGCACGCTTTATTATTATTTCCCCGAGCTGTGTAATTATACGTGCGTTGTATATGTAGGATGTAGCGTCGGGGTGACAGTTCCGGCGACATATCCTCGACGTTATATTTCTATTTGAGGGATTTGCCACTGGCAAATAATTCCACGTGTGAGAGAAAGAGTATTTATTACGCGTAAGTGAATAGGGCTGGAGGGTGAATTGGAGATTGATTGAAAGAACTCGCTCGCCAACCTTTTTTTTATTCCCATTGACTTCAACTTACTTTCCTACGCACTGTGTTTCCCGGGACGCAAACTTTTACCTTCGGTCAATCTTATTTCATTCAGCGTTGTCATAGCACATATTCAACGTGACTACAGTCGCTATTCAATTACAAACATCTGCCATCCATTTAAAGCTTCAAAATCTTGATTTTTTTTTCCTTTTTTTTTACAAAATCGCTCGCGGTGAAAAAAGTTCTTTTAATCCGAATCTCTGACCGGCCTTGATTAAAGTGTAATATACAATCAATTAATTCTGCTGCGAAACTTGCCTTTGAAACTTCGCTAAATGACAGGATTGAGGAAGTAATAACATCGTTCCGGGATCCCGATCAAGCCGACGTTAATGACGTCGTCGGGGGCGAGGCGGCAATTAAAAAACGTTTACCGGCGGACACAAGACACGGCGGTCACTTTCCTTTTCCCTTGTCGCAGACGAGACGGCCTGGCCGTCTCGTCGTGGCAACCGCACGTACTGCGCGAGAATTTATAATTACAGGCTTATCAGCGACTTCAGAAAATTCTGCGGATTAATGAGTGCGCGTCTCAAGAGGCGCTCTCGCGCTGTCGTCATCCTCGTGGCCGTCCGCCTCTCGACTCGGTCCCGACCCTTTTTACCCTACCCGGGGCTTTACCCGGCCTAGACGAAGTACTTCCCCAACCTCGACAGTGGCCACCCCCTCTTCCGCTGTGTCGCAATGAGAGGGCTGCGTCAGCTGCGCGATTGTGTGATTCGTCCTCGACGTCATCGACGCGTCGCTCGGCGCGTTCGCTCGGGGGGAAATTAGGCGTATTTTAACAGCGGATAAGTGAGGCCGAAGGGTGAATAGAATTAACATTAGAAACCGGTATTCCGGAAGTAATATAATTATTTATGAGGTTTTATATAAACGTAATTGCTCTCTCTCTCTCTCTCTCTCACTAGTGAAAAGTATCGAATTAGGACCGGGTCAATTAGACGTAAGGTAATAACGGATCGGAAAATGAGAAAGTGAGTCGAATACAAACTGTTACTTAAATTATATTGGAGAAGTATAAAAATTATAAATATTTCTATGATATGTGTGCGTAAGGACAACGTTATATTTTTTTAAAAAGATCTCTGAAAACTGAAGTAAATTGGATATACTGCTGCGAATGAATGTAACTGGACGGTAATTTAACTTAAAATCCTTGCGACGAAGATGTAATAAGTTTGCATAAAAAATTGCTGCTTGACGACTTATGGAGTCGGCAGAGTAAATTGAAACGAGTGGCAGTAAATTAGCGAACGAGTCTTTCATTTAAAATCCGATTCGCTTTACATTTCTGTCGTTATTATAATAACTAACTTTTCTCCTCTCATGCTTTTCACCACAAAAAACGAGACTCATAACGAGATGTAACTATTTGTGATTTAAAAAGTTTGATATTGATATAAAATGTAATTGAGTAACGTCCTCTATACTTCGTGACCGCATGATCAGGTCGATCTAAATTTGCATTCTCGAACAATTCCAAACAGCCAAAGCGGAGGATCGTTTTTTTTTTCCATCTAATTTCATTCCTTAAAAACCTTCTCGCCCTTTTCAGTCCGTTCTATCACCTATCACAAATCTCCTTCATAAAATGCCATAAAAAACGACGCTTAATGACGCAGAAAATTAAAGATTCGTGCAATCAAAGTACCAAATCAACTGTTTTAAATGTTTCTAATGCGTTTTCGTTATATTATATTAACAAATGCAAAGCTAAATTAGAAGAGAGCAGAAAATAATTCTATAATGTTTATGATATACGGAAAGAACAATTTTGTTGAGATATTTAAAAATTTAATCTGATATGGAAAATAATTCCAAATGTTGAAATAGCAAAATAATTATGTAAGACGTTTAAATTGGTTGCTAAAATATCAGAAACGTTTGCAGTGCTATTATCATACTTAAGCATCTTACATAATTATTTCAATGGCTCAACAAAATTATTGTTAAATCTGTACCTGGTCATATTTAGATATTTTAGTAAAATCGTTCTTTTTATGTAATTCTGGAATTATATAAAACAGAACCTTCGTACATAATTTATTGTTACCGCAAACAATTCAGTATCTAGAATTCTACTACGCGGAAAGAACAGTTTTGCAGAAATATAATCTAAAGTCTAAATATAATATCTAAAAGTCAGATACAAATCTAAAAATAAATTTATCGGATTATCAAAATAATTATGTAAGGTGCTCGAACACGATTACAAAAACATTTGATATTTTAGCAACCACCTCGAGTGTCTTATATAATTATTATTATTATACTCCAACAAAATTCTTCTCAAATTAGTGTCTAATCAAAATTTTATACGCCTCGAGCAAAACTGCTCTTTCCGTGTGATTTCCCGCAACGAGAACGTCGCACGCGACAATCTCTTCCGCGTGACGTAGAAAGATCTGGCTCATTGTTTCTAATGACAATATGCATAATTATGCGTCGCGGTCGGGGAGTGACGGGGAGTGACTCTTTTCCGGAATCATCCGACGATGATAGTGCGATTTGTCGCCGTAAACACAGTCAGCGTCACCGCACTGTGTCGCGTTTATAAAGCGATTCCCACGAAAGCCCGATTTTTCACCGGACCTGCTAATTGCCTGTCCGCCGTGTGATTTACAAACAGCAGTAAACACGAAACGCCGCCTGACAGACGGCCGACAAGACGAGCCTATCGAGGATAATATTCTAGCCTGGAGGAGAACGACCCGCGCGTTGGATGCGCAACACTTTGCCACCAAGCTAACGAAAAATGTCATTAACTCTTCCGCTACTAATAGGATTATATTATCCCAGGGCAGCTTTCCCACTGTACTCCGATAAGTAATTTTCGTCGCGCGCGAGTTTTTACCTCTCGCGCACGTTGCATCGATACGCGAGACGATAACGAGGGGGATTATTTATTTGAAATTAATACACGACGGAAAGAAAGTTTTGCACTAGAATAATCTCCTCTTACTTTCTATTTCAATTTTTATTTCTTACTTTCAAATCAAGCGTTTAACAATTTTAATTACCTTGTCAAGTATCTCTGTGACGTATATATACATCCTAATGTAGAGGCCCGATGAAAAAGAATTATTTGAATTTAAAATTCGATCGAATTGAAGAATAAAATTACCTTCGGAGCCACTTTCCACCGTGTGTTTTAATTAAAATATAGAAAAGGGGAAACATAAACAATTCCTTATTATTTCCTCTTTTCTCCTGTCCATCGACAGAATGTTTCTATTTTTCTATATTTCTTCGCGTCTCGTTTTCTGGTTCAGGTAGCCGCAGGTGGGCAACACACGCCTGCATGTGCCATGAGGAAAGGGAATCCGCGTTGCACTCTTGACCTTTCGAGAGTCTTGTGCAACCGAAACCGCGGGGCGTCGCGTGCCGGGAGGAAAGGCAGAAACGGGGGAGGGCGGGGCGCGACATTTCAGCGATATTCCGGGGTTACGAACACCCTCAGCGATGCATCACGATGCATCTCGGGATCTCTCCTCGGCACTCCTTACTTCACGACGGAGATCGAGACACGAAGATCTCGCGCGAGAGTCGAGGGATTCTTCGATTTCCTTGTAAATTGCTACGTCGCTCGTCGGAATCGTTCGATTGAGTTTCCCGAAAAATTCAAATGACTGAAAGAGGAACAGGGGGGAGGAGAGAGAGAGAGAGAGAGAGAGAGAGAGAGAGAGAGAGAGAGAGAGAGAGAGAAGGTGAACCATGTGGCTGAGCGAGCGCGAGCGAGTGATTAATTTAAATCAATTCGAACGTATATAGACTTAATTACAAAAGCAAGGTCGTTATTTCGCTTTCGCTTTAAGAGTGGCGATGGTGTGCACATCATTAGTACACGCTTTGCCTAAGGTTGCCGTTATTAATAGCCGATTATTTTTAACAGTTAACATTTCAGCTCGGATGTAACTGCGATTCATGACGCGATCGCGGCGCAGAAAGTATCTTAGATAAGATAAGCGAGATTTACTTTATACGTGTGTGTGTGTGTGTGTGTGTGTGTGTGTGTGTGTGTGTGTGTGTGTGTGTTATGACTTTCTCCTGCTACTACGGATCATACCGCCGTGAAGTGAGGAACATGTCGGTCGCAGTCTTTTTTCTTTCCCCTCTTTTTTTTTTTTTTTTTTTTTACAGTTTAAAGTCGACCACTTCTCGAGCGCGAAAGTGGTCGCTGCTCTTAATACTGGACGCGTCCTGTTGCTCGTTAACGTAGATCTTGCAAGCTGGTTTCCCCTCAGTACCAGTTCCCCCCACCCTTTGCTCTTTAGCTTTGTGTCCTTCCTTTTCTCTCCCTTCTAATTCACGCTAACCGAGAAAGTTGCAACTAACCAAAATGGTATGACGGTGGCAAAACGCCGACCACTGTCGTTCGCGACGAAGCGACCTTCCTCGTTGTCGCACATCCGAACAGATATCGAGACCACGTAAAACGATAAGCGCTCCAATTATCTGCATTACACGACGATCATCGACAGGAAAATGATAAAAAGATAAAAGAATAATATCCGTTTACAATCACACGCTACATAATCACGCACCGCGGTGGAACCGAGATCGTTCCAAGCACAGCATTTAAACGCGCGTATTCGATATTTCGATGAACGTTGAAACAAAAATCGAGTCGTATCAAACGATCTTCTTTCTCTATTCCTCCTTAATATTCGTTCTTTGCAGCTTAAAAGTCGAATTATATATACTAAAAAGCTGACATTGCATGCCGAGGATAGAAATTAGAAAGTTTGTTTTTCCAATTTTCAATCGCAATATTAATTAATAACTCCGTAGTGATATCGCAAACACGTTACCACGTTTGTACGTTGTAGATAAAACGTAAAAGCGGTCAATTTGTTTTATTAATACGCTATATAATTATTAACAAGGTAATATTCTAATTAAGATCGTGAAATATTGAACAAGGGAGCGATAACGATAATTTAACTTACGTAATGAGTTTTTGCTCAAATCAAACTCAACAAATTTCAAGCGGGCATTTCAATCGAGCAGATTGCAATTTACCGGCGCGGCCGGATAATCTTTAATCGATAAATCGCGATCTCTCCGCGACGTGTGGTCCGGGCTTAAGGCCGATCTCATGCACGACGCTCGATTTATCGCGCGCGATGCTCGCGCTGGCTTCGGGGAGCGCGCGCTTCCCTGAGCAAACGTTAAACGTCAAATACTTCCATGCGAATGTATTATTTGTCTGTCGAGCGTGGCGTGTCGTAAGAGGCCCATTATCCGTTGCGATTGCAAAATATCGCGGATACGTCTTACCTCAATCCACGAATCACGTACGAACGTTCGATTCGTAAACGAGCGAGGTGTACTGTTACCGCACGTTTCATTCCGAACCGATCGAATGACCGGAGTTCACTTCTCGCTTACCATCCCTCGATCGAACGATAAATATAACAGCGAAGCTTAGCTTGGAGAGGGGCCGAGGAGAAGCGAGGGGCGAAGGGCGAAAGAGCGATCGTTAATCACACGTGTCCGATTATCCGCCCATAAACCTGCTAAATGGAAAGAACGTCTTAAGCAGGAAGTCTACGCTGGTTTTCACGCCGCCACTCGAGGGACGCGAAAAGAATTCCGATCTGAAACTTGAGCCTAATCCGCAACGATAATTAATACCTCGTATACGCGTAATATACATTTTAAACTGCACGTTACGGCCTTAATATTAATCTCTTGTATGTAAGAAACCTTATATGACGGGTGTTGTTACATATACCCATCAGTATGTATATCCCATACCGCATAACACCGCATGCCATGAATATCCAGTCGAGAAATTGAAATTGATAAGATCGATGTTTAATGTTGTAGACATGGAAAAATCTTCTTACGTGAATATCTTACATGAATATCGGTATCGGTTTTCTATAATCAGGAACAAATATCATAATTACTTTTTCGTATGTTTATTTTTCGCACGAATTAATCTCTCACCGAGATTATATCGTTTTTTTCTTTTTTTTTTCAGGTTTTTAATTAGGTCTGTCTGACAATTCTATAAGGATTTTCTTCGCACCTTTGTATTGTTGCATCCTCGAAATGAACGCGGAGGAAAAACCCGTCGCGTTTGTAAAGGCGTTGTTTTCACACGGAGGACACGAGTCGCTTCGCAAGTGTTATCAAGGTCGATAGTATCGTATCAAGAGGCCATTGTTTGGCGTACGGGAGAGAAGAGAGAAACCAAGACACGATCCAGAAGCAGATCCTATGCATCTGTTCGCCATACACACGCACACACATACACGCCTGAGGCGTATTACGGCATACGCGTCACTAAGGATAGGTGCCTATTTTCTCGTACAGTAAAAGTAGTTCACGATGCAAATTGGTCACGTGATCGGCGACACGAATGGGACACACGGTCATTGGCTTTAATTACGCCGATAATGTCTCGGCTTACAATCATCGATTTTAATTGACTAAAGGCCCGCTTTTAGGTCGTCCTTCAGAAAACGAGTTAATCGCGTCCTAAAGACAGAAAGGAAGAAGATATAACTTAATTATTTCTCGAAAGTTTGTTACCGATATATATATATATATATATATATATATATATATATATATATATATCCAGAAAGGTCTTCACTTATATTTCGTAGTGTGTACTTAAATAATTTTCCGCTTACGTAATTATTGTATTGTAACCAATGCATTCTCGTCAATTGCAAGTAAAAATTATTTATGTAACAAATATAAAAATCTATTTTTTAATCTCTAATTTCATTCGCGGATTATTTAAAAGTTAATTGATTGACTGTTGAATAATATTTCTAGCGTAATAAAATATCTCATTTCATTTTCTTTAAAGTATTCTTTTCTCATATACTAATAATATGAATTTAATAAAGTAGAAATCTTCCGTTGTATATATACAAAAAACGTCAATTGCGATTGGGATCACTTAACTCACGTTATAGTAATTTCCGCTGCCGGGTAAAATCGTACTCGCCAACCAGGCTTCCTTCGATTTAAGCACGCATGACGTACGGCATTCACGTTTCGTCTATCAAAGTTAAATCCGGAACACGGTTGATCTTGCGGGAGGGAGGGGGGGGGGGGGAGCATATTGAATCCTACGCTACGCATTGCCCGACTACTCGGCCAGAATAACCGCGGCACGAAATATCGTGCCATTCACGCGACACACCGCAGCGTTTCACGTTTTCGGAATTCGATCTCTAGAGCTGCCGGTAATAGCGTTCGGAGTTTCGCTTCGATACGTAATTTCAATTTAACATCAAGTAATGCATTTCGTGATGTGCTCGATCGATTTTCTGAACGCGAATAGAAACGTCGTTCGATATGCCTCAATGTCATCGCGCATATATTGAAACCGTGGCAAATTGGAAATGGACAACAAACACTTTGTTTGCATGATTTTGTGTGGGATAATAGAGCGGACAAAAGTATCACTCGGCAGACGCTCCAATAATATAAAGCGTGAACTTTTTAACGGATTCTAGTCCAGTTGAATCACGAGAGAAGCGTAATTAGTAAAAAAAATCCACGGCATTGGGGTACGGACACTGGGGATCTCGTAACAAGACAAATGGGAGGATGAATCATTTGTTGCGACAGCATTTTTATGGCTTGGCGCTCAGCCGCTGAATTCAGATAAATAGATAAATATCTATTGTGTAAGGAAATGACAGCGGTTTGCGAGAAACCTCGTCAAGGATGTGGGGAATGTGGGACAAGGGGAACCCCGGGGTACCTTGACTTCGCCGGGGACTTGCGCAACGGCGCCCCCGTCGGGTTTAATCGAAGTCGCTGAAGTCCTCCTTCAGATCGGTCGATCCGGCGACACTAATAAGCGTGAAATTTCGCTCGGAAGCGGACATGTCCTGAGCCGTTTGCTCGACACTCAGACCGTATCAGGCATCTGTGATACTTATGAAGTTCCCATTAACGGGCACAAAAGTTCCCATTTACTTTATGGAGCCAATATAAGAGCATTATATCATTATTGTGACGTTACTGACCGAGTGGCGGTCTAATTCGTGGGCAGATAACATGGACGAGTCAATATTTAGTGAGCGTAAATAATCAAGAAGCGGTAGAAGCGTTTCGCGCTAAGTATAGGCTAAGTGTGAAGTAAACGGTAATATCCGACGCGCGAGCGATGATACTTCCGATTTAATTAAATATCCATCATGTTAATCAGCACCTCCGGCCTGTGTCTCTCGACGCTGTAACGAAGTTTCGCGCCGTCGCGTTTTTAACACGCTCCGGGATCTTCGGGTTTCTAATCGAGTCGACGAAATACTGTATAATTTACCGTTACAGTTAGACTCTCATTACTTCACACCGGGGATAATGAAGCGTTACTCGCGCATGGCGCCAAGTACCAGGAGCGAACACTCGCGCTTGCGATTTGCGGCGAGCGGAAATTGGCGCGGACGTACGACGCGCGCGATTCTGTGCCACACACGACATCGGATCTCGACGTCGTAAATACCGTGACATTCGGCGATATCGAGAACGAAGCGCGGCGAGTCGATTGCGAACCTCGATTTGTGAGGGATTTTTCAGCGGGTAACTGGAACGAGAGAGAGAGAGAGAGAGAGAGAGAGAGAGAGAGAGAGAGAGACAACGCGTGGCCACGTTGTTTTTCCGTGCAACAAAACCCGTTGCGATGCGATACGCGTAAACGAGCGACACGGACAACAACGGACGTTTCTTTTTCAAAACGTCGGCGACTAGCTTTAGCCGACGACGGCTCGACGGAGCGTTGCGTCACGTCACACGGAACGTCCTCTGGAGGCGTCATTAAGCGTCATTAAGTGTCATTGTCGATTGCTAAATATAAATAATCTTGCATGGAAAGAATAGTAAGATTATTGATATATAAATTCGACATCGACCGCAATTAATGTATTGACGTTAGTTTTTATTCTTCACAAAAATTTTTCTCGTTCCACTTCCTCTAAATCACCCGTCGCATTGTAAAACTTAAATACGCGGAAATACGCTAGCTTTTGAGCCCGAGGGGAGTTATCAATTATTTAGATCGACGCGAAACGGAGGCTCGATCTTTCTCAGTTTCCGAGACTTCAGATACATTGCTCTCGCGGCGCAGCGGCGTCTTTCGCGCGGTTCGAAACCTTAAAGCCAGCTGCCACGTGGATTCATATCGCGAGACCTGCATATATCCAGATGTATCCGTCGGTCGTGGAGCAGTACTCGTATTCCATCCAGCTAGTAGAGATTAAAGTAACCGAGCTACCGCAGCCCCCATAAATATTGAACGTCGCCCGGATTTATGGTCGCACCGAGCACGCCGCTCTACGTAGGAGGAAGTTATGTGAGTTACCCGCCTAAAACCAGACCAGAAAGGGATTCCCGGAGGGGTCCGAGCTCTCTTGGCGAGCGAGTGAGCGAGCAAGCCTTTCGTTCTGCAAAAGGCCCGGCTAATTAATGTATTGTTTCGCCGGCTGCGGTCCGCACGCCTCCGGAATCTGCATCCGCTGAATATGCAACGTCGTCCACAACCACCCGGAGAGCGCGGCTCACTAATCCGGAGCCGCGCTCATGCTCTATGCATGCTATCGACTTTCCCTCCTCGCGACGCAAAGAGACCGCAGCCCGACCGGATGTACAGTAAAGAGATCAATTTGGCGCATCCTCTCGATTTTTGGGTCGAAAATAGGACGGCAACAGCGATCTGAGAGAGAGAGAGAGAGAGAGAGAGAGAGAGAGACGCTTTCCTTCCTATTTCATTGGTGAGAAGCTGCGACGAGAGCTTTTACGGACGATACATTCGAGAAGCTCGGTCCCTTAAAATATTTCAAAAAAAAAAAAAAAAGAAAAAAGAATATACAAGAATAACAGTATCAAGGATAAGCAGAAAGATGCAGCACGCAGTTGTCTCTACGTTGTCGCGTGTACGCGCGTGATCTCGACGTATTTAGGCGATGAATTGGTCCACGCGCGGCGGCGTGAAATTGGAAAGCCGACAATCCCGAGACGTTGCCAGGTATCATAATTACAAATTGCATACCTACTTCGTCCGCTTCCCTCATTCGAGTAACGAGCGCGAGAGCGGAGATAATAACCGCAACGTAGCGGCCTCGCGGCCTCTCCGATGAACGCGCGAGATAATAAAAAGATCCTCGTGTCATAACGGATAAAAATGCTCTCCGCCGCGCGATGCGAACGTAATAATCGGACGGGATGATCAGGGGAGCCACTCGATCCTTCTTCCCGTGCTTTGACAACCGCGCGAACACGTAGGCGTGATTTCGCTCACTCGCATAACGTGATTTACGAGTTTACACCTCGGCAAAGGTCAAAGGCTCTGCCTATGGATTGTTAGCGAGTACGCGTTACCTCGTACGCGAGGACGATAACTCGGGACGGACGCGTAACATTCCACCGGTAGTTATGCAGTCGTTGCGAAAAACGCTCGCTCCTCTCGGGGACAACTCCGCGGATCGTAAAAGTCCTCCCGAGGAGGCCTGCGCGCGCGCGCGCGCGCGCGACTTCGGCGGCGATAATTTTTACGACGGGCTTGTAAGTCTAACAGGACCGACGTGCTTGACGAGAATAAATATGGGAGACGAGGCACGAATGTATAACTGTACATAAAAGAGACTCCCGCGAAAAGCTATTCAATTAAACGTGATTTTTATGTCAATTTTAACCTAACTCGAATATATCACGCTCGTTCGCCAGGATATTATTGTGAGAGTGCCTGCCTATGTAAAGACGTACGGCGAGAATTCGTAATAATAATGGAAGAGAAATTTTAATATGAATAATAAAAATAGATATATTACATAATTTCTATAATAATTGAGCTTCTCATAATCTGATATCGAGCGCTGGCCAGCTGGATACAATTTTTATTATTTTCTGAGAATTATGGTTATGTACTTTGACGATTATGAAATCATCGTTTAAGGATTAATTTATAGTTAATCTGTAATTTTGCGGGGAAACTTAGAAAGCCGTGTTCCGCTCGTGCTCGATTCAAGGCATAAAAGCACACTCTTGCACAATGTTACGTCCTTCTGTGTTCAACTCTGGCAACTCTGAATCCGGTCGGGAAGTTAATTACCCGCGGTTACTATTGTGAAGAGACTAACGACCATTCCTTTGAAATCCGTGTCGATTCTTCGAAAGCGCGAAGCTACGCGCGTGAAGCGGCCGAACGTCGGATACGAGAAACGAAAGAAGAGAAAGCTTCTCTTAGTATAAAAAATATATATAAAAAAAAAAAAAAAAAATCAGTGTGGCTAGAAATAAAAATATTTTTCGGTAATAAAAAGCAAGATGTATGCGTGTACCAAATACCCCATTTCAGTCGTGTTTCTTATTTTAATTTAAACTACGAAATGGAGATGACGCGAAGAGATGATCTCGCCTGTATATTTCTACGTACGTACGTACTACGTACGTAGGCCGCGACCGAGAACTCTCCTCTTTCGTATTAATTACGAAATATCCCGTACATGCGCGGCTGCGTTTCACGCTGTAAGAGTTCCGTGTCCGTACAATCGTCGTCCCATCACCGGGGGACTTCGGGCATGTCTGTCACGGGTGCGGTTCCCCGGGTGCATGCCCGTGTAATTTCAGGCCGTGTTCGTTCCTTCGGCGGGAGGAACGACACTGTCGGGAACACATCGATAGAAAATTCTCGAGATCGAGTGCTCTCTAAGGAGCACGAAAGGAAATGATAGGATCGGTATCTCTCGATAAAATAAAGAGAACGTTGCGAGATAAGGTAGAAAAAAAGGAAGGGAGGAAAGAGAGGGAGGAAGAGGGAGAGACAATCGATTACTGAAATTGATATATTATTTTCGATGTTTAAAGGCGATTTAAAAGTATCAAGAAACTCGTTACGAAACTTCGTACGTAGAAAAGGCGCATAAAATATTTATTTGCGAGTAGGTATTAGTATACGGATCCGCTTAAATGAAATTTCACGTACGCCGAGCACATAAAGCGCGATTAACAAAAATAAAATAGTTGCGACATTTCGATGTAGATCGAAGGTTTCTCGCGGAGTTAATAATCGCTTTTATTATTAGCGCAAATTGCATCAGAAATTTCCAGTATTGCGGCGCTAATCGGATTTTCTCGTACGCTAATCACGTTTGCGTGTAAATATAGATTTTTCCATCGCGACGTTTTCTCGCACATACGTGTCATAAATATCGCAATAATTTTTTAATAACTGCCGTCTTCTCGCGCCCGTCTCTTTGCGGAGCTCATAAAAAAGAAATTTATCAAGTCCGCATACCTAACGCAGGGGGGAGAGAGAGAGAGAGAGAGAGAGAGAGAGAGAGAGAGAGAGAGAGAGAGACGCGACGTAGGTTCTCGTTAAAACCGGATACGGATCGCAAATTACGCAACTATCTGCAATGTCAGGAATTCGCGTCGCACCTGCGAAACGCGATGTCATCAGATGTCATCAGCGAAATTCTTTCGAGACGGACGTGCGCGCCTACGGAGAAGGAAGAATTCCGCTCGTGCCGCGGTGATTTTAACATTTCACTTCGCGCATTTGACACCGACGTGCGTTTTATCGCACTCTCGCGATATAACGCCCGTCGATTCCGGAAGGCGCGCACGTCGCGATGCGGATAGGATGCAATTAATATACACGATAACAACGCCCCTCGATCGCCGGTCTCTCGTTAAATATAAACTGCAAATTTACGCGCGATGAATCAAGCGCGAGCGGGCATGTTTTCCTTTTCGTTGCGCCTCCTTCTCCATTCTCACCGGCGTTTCGTGTGTCCCTTCGCGCATAGAAAATAATAGATTTTTTTCGCGCAAGGAGCGTGCTCCGGATATACGATAAACGATAACGTCGCGCGTACACACGGCGGACGGGTATATAAGCGTGAATCCAGGACAAAAGTGTGTTGCCACGAGGATCTCTCCCCTTCCTCTTCCGCGCCGAGAGAGCGTGGGGCCTTTTTGACGCTTACGGTATTCGAGACGGTATTACAGTAGTATTACGGTATTACGGAAACGCGTAACCCCACCGAATAGAACGGTGAAATGTCATCGGCGTCGAGAGCACCATTAGACGCCGTAGGTCGCGACTCGTGAAGAGATAGTGGAGAGAGAGAGAAAAAAAAAAAAAAAAGAGAGCCGAGAGCCGTAACGGGGACACGACATTGTCGAAAAGAGCGCCGGGGCCAACGTCCGGCGGGCGGGGGGGGGGGGGGGGAGCGATTTCTACGGGCGCGTTTTCCAGGATGGATCAATATGTATGGTAATGCGGTCTGTACAACATCAGCTACGTCGACCTACGTGCACCTATGTGTCCGTAACTGTATTATGTATGCGCGCGGTACGTAGTACGTGACTTCTCATATACTGTATAATAAACATGTTACGTCGCGGCCTACGGAGTACCTGTACACACGCGGTATCGTGGCCATGTGCAGACGTATTTATCCTACGTCTATTAACATCGCCGAGGTATTAAGATAAGGGGTTCGTGTCAGCCAGTCAGCAGGTTTTGTTCACCAGGCGGGAACCAAGCGGGAACCAAGCGGCACAGCATGACAAAGCGAAAGATTTCTTTTAATTAGGGGATAAACATAAAAGCGTATGAGCTTCAGCTTTCGTTATCCTCTGTCTACACGTCAGACACGTATATGAGTCTAGCTCTTATTCCTATTATCCTTAAATTGATTTTTATTTCGGTTATATTATTCTTAAATTAACGTAATATGCATTGAATTCGAGTTCGTAGATTTTTAATTCGGGATAAAGCGTAACAAAAATTGTCAGTATTAATATGTAATAATGTAAAAATAGAACGATTGATTTAATAAAGTTAAAAAATTAATTAATTCGTTATCGAATTAATTCGTTTCAAATATAGCAATTTTATTCGAATCTTTTTTAGGAAGTTATTTTCAAATCTCGCAGCTAAAACAAATATTTTTAAAATTTTATTTTATAGTTATAAATATTGAATTTATATGAATGAATTGATATGAATATCTTCTCAAATACGCAGCTGTACTAATATTAAAGCAATAAAAATTTATAAAGTATTAAATAGAAGAGATGGTCTGATATGATCATAAATACGATCCAGAACAGTACCATTTTACAGATAAGTTAGAGGAGGATTTAGTCGTATTGAACTTTTATGATGTATAGTCGAGACTGCAGACAATTAATAACAGGTGACATTTTCAGTACCATTGGGAACGATATTTGAAATCTACTTTAAAAAACGTCGCGTACTTTAAAGAATCGGTAAATTTAAAAAGTTAAAACCGCGCGCTGTAAAGGAAAATTTCAAGACATTTGCGGCTCACTGAATTATTCACAATGACACGACGCGTTCAATATTTATTTAAAACTTTCGTGAAAGCAAGAGCGAAGAATTATGAATGAATAAAGAAGAATTACACGAATTATAACTTCTTCAGCATGAACTTGTATTTAAAATAAATAAAGTCAATTATTTAATTTTAATTAATTAATGCAGATTATAATTAGCGCATTTATTTGTATAAATTTAATGTCACATTTAAAAAATTTTGATATAAGAGATTTTCTTCTTCAGAAAGAGATAGAAAGAGAGAAAGAGAGAATTTTAAAATTTCTAGCACGTTTCACAAAGAATTCCGGACAACAATGAAATGTAACATGACGTGACGATGAGATATTTAAATTAATTCTTTTTTTCTCTTTTTCTCTCCCTACGGGAACATTTAAAATATAATTCGGATTTTATTTGATTGATGGCAATAAAAGTCATCAGTTGCATGTATTAGACGTTCATGTATGCGTGTGTGTGAAGTCTCATTTCGATTCTCAAAATGCATGGGAAAGTTAATTAGCCTATTCCGCGTTGGGCCCATAGGTGAAAAGTCTCCGACCGAGATATCCGGGCGCATATTTGTTTTTTTTTTCCTGTTTGTTTATGCCGGCATATAATGACAACGTCCGTTGAAATGGCAATCGATTAATTTTGACCTTAGGAGGCCAGATTTCTCGAATACGTATTGCGTGCGCCGATACACTGGTAATGAGCTATAAAAAGATCATAAATACCTTTGCATTGCGTACGAAATAAGATTTCATTACCGACCAAGAAATCTACCAATCGTCATCTTCTAAACAATATATATATATATATATATATATGATAATATATGTAAAGGACATTTAAAATACATAAAAATTATCGATACGCGCAGCGAAGTATATCGCTAAATACTTATAAATATATCTTTCTTATTGCAATGCAAATAAGATAATGATATTGTTTCTTATTTTTTAATTGACGCTCTTAAGAGCCCGTGGAGACATAAAAAAATTCCGATCTCCAATAAAAAGATAAGCGCCGCTCGTCGCGGTCGCATTACGCTCACGTGAAGTTTTCTACGTAGACTCCGTGACTGACGCTCGGGGATATCCTTTTAGAACCGAAGAATGAAATCCGAACCGCTCGTGAGGAACGTGACAGCTGCTTTTAGATTCGCGACGTTACAAAAATAAATCTGTCCTTCTCGCGCTCGCGCGCGCGGCTGCATTCCCGGTAAGCCTTTGTGGTGTTAATGACGAACACCACGAGGAGGAGAAATTACACCGGGACATCTTTACGATCGAGGCACCGGTGCGCGCGGGACTGAAGATCAACGACATTGGCGAACACGGACACGCCGCACACATTACGAGATTTAATTAAAGTGCCCGATGTATTTATCAACCCTCCTTCTCGGAAGCAATACAATACGAACTTAAGAAAATTTCGTGCCGCACATTTCGTTCCTCGGTGAGACACGTCAGCGGGATAAAAACCGGAGCGATCGCGACGAATCGTTCCAATATACGTTTCGAAAGAAGAACGAAAAAATGACTCCTTGACCGTGCGTCTCCGCGAAACGTCTTTGCGAAACGTTAATGTCACCTGAAATTGACGCGAATGTTACGCGCCGCGCTAAAACTTCAGCCAACGTTAAAAATGCTAACGAGCTCGAACGAGACCGCATCGTTTTCGCGGTCGGACGAGAACGAGGAACGGCAGACGCGAGTTAGCGCTTTACATAACGATTTACGATATCCAATATACTCATCGATTTACAAGCGCGGAATCCGCTTCTCGCGGATGTGCTCTCGCGCGTTCGCTCTCGCTCGGTGGAGCTCGTTAGTTGGACTCGCGAGAGCAAAAAAAAATTCGCGTTACGCGGCGAGCGGCGAACCCTTCACTCTCGCGTGAAATTTACGACGGCGACGGTGGCGGCCGTGCCGTGCGCTCGCGCTAAATCAAAAACAGGATTTTTGTAGCCGCGGCTTGACTCGGCTACGGGAGCAAAGTACAAGTTGCGGGGCCTTCCAGTCCTTCCCCCCCCGGTGGTTAATTACGATGAGGAAAGAGGAAGTGAACGTCGCGCGCGGAGGAGGGCCGCGTTTCCCCGATTGCCACCGCGTCAGGAAGGCGCATATCTCACTTGCACCAAGGGGGTATTACGTAACTATAAATTTTAATTGCGGGCCGCGGGCCCCCGCGGGCCCCCGCGGCTCTCCTCCCTCCGGTGATCATCATCTGGCAATAAACGTAACGCGAGACGTATATAGCCGCTGGTGCGAGGGAGGTACAAGGGGGTTGCAGAGAGAGGGAGGAGGGATTAACAACTAGTTTTCACTCACCATGTAGCTGCGCGAGCGATTGCAACGTGTTGGCGGTGTTGCAGTTTATGAATCCTGGAACAGAAATAGAAAATGCGCCGTTATGAAAAAAATAGTTATTATTTTAATATCTGACTATTACGTCGGAAAGGCGATTATAAAGGGATACTAAAGAGTATATTAACCGTCTGGGATGATTAAAGCTATTGAAATTATAGCAAGGTAAAGATTAAAGTCGTTGTTCTTTTATGGATTGTAATTGATTATCGTTCATTATATTAAAAGAACAATTCATTTGTCGATTTATTTTTAAATTTTAAAATTTTTACGCGTGAAGCTATCGAAACGTTGTATAATTGAGATCAACAGCGTTAATTTATATGTTTCAACTCTTACAGATATGTACGTGCAGAAATGGGTAATATGTATGGTAATATGTATTTGTAAAACGCGTATGTATAACAGTGAAAACAATTGAAAACGAAAATTTATTGAAAATTTACTGATTAATTTCTCTCGTACGTATAGAAATTTACGAATGCAAAATAATTCACGAGCGTCCCGCCTTCTATCAAGTACAACGCGTAAACACAGCAATAATTGCATATGATATGCCGCGTAATTAAGCTGTAAAATGACACAATGACACACGTGGGCGACACACTCACGTCCGAAAATTTATCTCGAGAATGAGATTAATTATTAATTTCTCATGTTGCCGGACGTATCATTATCCCGGAGAGCAAAAGGTAACGGTCTAGAATTGAAACCGATTCGATACCTTTCACTGTCCTTAATAACACGACATTCCCGCGCTTTCGAAATTAAAAGAAAAGTACATAGACATTTATATTGTCGAGTGAAAAATATTACACGTGGCGCTCACTTCTAAAACAATGTCGTGTTAAGTTGCACGCGTGTACGCGCAGTCGTACTGAGTACTCAACATCGTAGTACTACGTACGCCTCGTCGAACATTCCCATGGCACAAGATAACCTCTGAACTTAAGGCCCTCCGACCGGTCGGGCCCCAGCCCGCGCGCGAGCGTCCATGATGGAACATTGTGATTTAGGAACGTCGAAACGCCATCGTATTTCCACCTCCGACGACCTTCCGCTTTCTTCGCGTCTCCGAACGCGGCGCGCCGCTTCCCTTATCCTTCCCACCACTATCTCGGCTTTTAATTTTCCTTTTAACGCGCTTTTTATTCCCTTCGCGCCAGGTGAGAGCGCGAGACGTTGACGGAAAGACAAATGACTCTCACGCTTTAATTAGCGCAAACTTATCCGTTTCGCGGAGGAACCTCGGAACCGGTATCGTCGTCAAAACTGACTTTGTCAGACTTGCCGAGTTTATCGAATCGAAAATTTTCGGAAATCCATGCGGAGAAATGCTTTCGCAAGGTCCCTTCTTGAAAAAATTATTACAATATTATTAATTGGGGAAATACATCCGAGACTTTTCGATTAATAAAAATGTCTTGTGTCTTAAAATATTTTGAAATAATTACTGAAACAAAATTGTTAATTAGTCGACGTAAAAAAATGTTGAAGATTCTGCCGTCAGAGGTTGAGGCCGTGTATAATGCCGTGCCAAGAATTTTTCGAGACTTTCGAGAATTTTTTATCAGTCATTCAACAAGCTCATACGGCTCGTATTTCTTAAACACATGTAATACTATCGGGTTTTATGTATATAAAAATATCCAATAGGTTTCTAAATGCGAGGGCACAGTTTCTGTTTGCCTGTCTCGTACGATAAGATTAGCGTGATCCGAGAATCGTGGAATATCCACGATATACATATATATATATATATACATATATATATATATATATGCGGAATGTCTCTCTCACGAGCAACGACCGGGATTACGATTGTGAGCTCGGACGGTATCGGGAAGGTACGTATAATCGTGTTAAACGGCGATTGGTAATGCGCGTTCTGGGAACCGGGATCTGGTATCTTGGCAATCCGTGCATGTTACTAACCGTAACCCACCACCCTAATCATCTCTCGAGCCGAGTGTAAATAAGAACGCCGCGGCGAAGATCGCGGATGCATTATCTCATCTTTGAGGATCTGATCACGCAACGCCGCATACAATGTACAACTCTCCCCTAAGCAATTGCCCTCTTCACTCGTGTGATTTCTACGATTGATCGAGCATAGAAAGCGCATCGAGAGCTCATCATCGTAAACCAGTTATCCGATTTCGTGATCGGAGTACATATCTCGGAAAATTCGTTTCTTTTAAGATTAATACGTTCTGAAAGTTCAATCATCGCAAAGATAGAAGCTAACCGGAAGTCACCAACTTCTTCGTAAATTTCTTGAAAATTGATATCGTGATGAATCGCGAAGCATTTTTGTTGGAATCCCTCCACGATTGTGCTTTAGTACATGCGGGTGTTTACCTTCTTCAACGTCGAAATGAGGGAGATATTAATTCGAACACATGTCACTTTTTACCAGATATCCTCCTGTCCTACTTAACAAACAGGCGACGTAGGTCCTCCAACACTCGGACAACAATTAATAGAACATCCTTTTACTTTTACATTTGAAAACGGCTACCAGATACGCCGAGCAAAAGATCAACAAGGATCAAATATTTGTCAAAGACTTTTCGCATCGACTTTTCACTCGTAATTGATACGTAAATGATCGAGCTGGAGAGAAAAAAAAAATAAGCATTTCCTCGCATTTAATCGATCCTAATTTGAATTCTAAGGCTGCCTTCGCACGTGCACCATGGCAAGTACGTTGCGCCAGCGCGTGCCTGACAGCGTTTACTTCTACAGCCCGTGGCATCGTGACTAATTTTCTACACCGTTACAATAATAGCAAGCGCAAGCGCAAAAACGTTTTCCGTGCGTCCGGTCGACGAACTTACGCATGGCACAAATAAAGTAGCGATATCATTTCGCGTCGCGTGCGCCGCGGCAGCGGTCATTATTAACAGGGATTATCGAGACGTCAATCGCTTTTTAAATACGTCTCGAAAGTATAAATAAGGCCTCATTTCCCCGATTATTTTTATCCGTTTTTAGTCCTCGTTTTAATTTCCAACGGTATTTTTACACACACAACATTGATATCGAGCGGAGCATTTTTATCGTAACCTAAGCCTTAATCCATCCGCGATTCGCGCGTGGCCCTGTCCAATAAAAACAATCCGATATAAAATTGCGAAATGATGTAGGTGACAGTCAAATTTCCTACGAGAAAGCCGATTTCTACCACGTTTATCGGACAATCGGAAGGCGCTGTCATTATCCGAGCGTCGACAATAAATATTGATTGTCCGAGAGTCTGTTGAATAAAGGCTGTCAACGATCGCACGGATTCAAAGGCGGAGAAGCGAGAGAGCGACCGAGAGCAAAGGGGGAAAGGGGGAAAGGGGGAAAGGGGGAAAGGGGGGAGGGGGGAGGGAGGGAGGGAGGGAGCGACGTTTTCACATTTTGCGAAATCGCGTCGCGTCTATGGCGCTCTTTAAAGGTTGATTCACCGCCGGAGAAGAAGAGATCCGCCTGCCGTGCCGGCAATAACATTATCCCCCGTCAAATTGCCCCGTGGATTTTACTTTCACGGTGCATCTGTTTCCCGTATCGATCGCTATTATCCGCGATCGGGTCAGCACGTGCGCGACGAACCCATTGACGCGGCGCCAGCTAAGGGAGAGGGAAGGGGGGGGGGGGAAGGGAATTAATCGCAAAATCTCAAGATTGAATCTTAATCGTCGCGAGATTGGGAGAGGCAAGATCGCCAGTAAAGTATAAAAATTTAACAATGTTTTCTGTAACAACAACTCCGTTTCTTTTCAGCCGAACCTCTCGCACTCGTTTCATCTCTTCTCCTTTCCTCTCCAACGTGGAAAGACGAACCGTGCGAGAAGTTCAGCTGAAAGGAACGGACCTTATTACTGTATTCTGATGCGTGACCATTATGCCTTCTATTACCTACGGGCAATATAAATGTTCTCTTTTCTTCTTCCGTAGTTATACCTTACTGGGAAAGAAGTATCGGCGGGATTCGTACGATCACCACCACGAGACGATTTGCAACGACAAACGTAATAAGTTTTAGCATCTCGCGGGTGTATCAAAGTGAAATCATACGGGATAATAAACGTTTTATAAGCGTTGTAAATTTCAACCATAAAGAAGTTAATTGTTAATCCGTTAACCTGGGAGGGGAGGAGGAGGGGGGGGGGGGTGGAGAATATGTCTCAAGACGCGCTTAATTACGAAATCTCGACGAGAGCCCGACTACCGACGAGCGGTAGCGCCGGCTGCGTGGCCATGTGGAAAGGAAACCGGACGATGTTCTTTTTCCTGGACGGCGGGCAGGACTTGGCTACTTCCGGTTACATCGTCGTTATTGCGATAGCAGCGACCTTATCTCGCGACCTTATCGTCGCAGGTTCATCGGTAGCACGTTCCACGCGCTCGCGTCGCAAAAGCGGGAGGCACACGTAACATTACGATTTTATCGCTCCCACCCGATATTAATTAATCCCGACAATTTCGAGTCGAGATGCAGGGGAGGTGTACAAGCGGAAAAGCGGAAATGAAGGCGCCACGCATTCCCCGAGTAATCGCGTTTCCGTGACGATCTTGCGCAATGCTCTCTCTCTCTCTCTCTCTCTCTCTCTCTCTCTCTCTCTCTCTCTCTCTCTCTCTCTCGTCCGTCCTCGTCCGTGTGACACGCCCGTAATTTGTCTCCGTTTTATCGAATATCACGAGAGCGTTCAACAGAAGGAAAGAAAAAAAAAAAAGAAAAAAGGAAATGCGAGGCCCAACTTTCTCCCGAATGTGACGCGCCCGAAAAGAGAGACATGTGAAATCTAACACGCGTGCATGCTTTGATCTTATGCGATTATTCCGTCCACGTGCCGCGCTTTAAGTATCGTTCGATTATTCGTACTTACGAGGAACGGGAGAAAAAGTATTTCTCATAACTGCGTATCTCTACGGAATTATTCCGATTTTCTGAACGAGATATAAAATTTCTGTCTACCTTAATTACTGTACCTATTATCTTATATCGATACTTAGTAGGAATTAAAAAATCTATGCTATATATCGAAATATCCCAAGTGTACGTATTCGTGTCTCAATTTCAAAATATCGTATAATAAATGTATCGTTACGAGAAGAATACTTCGCGTTTAAGAAATTTAAAACAACACCTCTTGGTAAACGGATGTTGCAAAGAGGTTCCATAAAGCGTCTTGAGAATATCGTGAGCATAAATGTATGTGTCGGTTACATATTAATGTACATAAAAATATTCTTTAAGATATTCCGCAGATAGTCCGCGCTTATACGTGGGATACCTCAGGAATATCACGATTTCCCAGCGAGATATCCTTGACGAAATCCCGCAGATTTCCTCCCGCTGTGTGGGGAAGTTCGCCAGTACCGGCCAAAAATTGTGCGATGTTGAAGTTTTCCTCGCGGCAACCTTTTTGCGAAGAGGCTGCTTTGTAACTTTCTAACTTTGTAATGGAAATAAGATTTACGAGATACACGAACATTCTTTATATCTCGGGATACCGAAACGGAATACATTTTTAAGCAAAATCTCGCAGACGAAATTTATCGCGATTAATCGGCGAATAGCCCTTATTTAGCCGGTTTTCCTCGATTATGCAAAACACGGAATCAATATTATAACTATAATCAATATACCTCGCCTAACTTTCACGCTACACACACACACACACACACACACACACACACACACACACACACACACGCGCGCGCGCGCGCATACGAGCCTTGGCGAGCAATCGCTAAATGAATTCACTTCCAGGAAGCGATAATACCATTTTGTTTTCCTTCTTGCGTGCAAATTCCAATTCCGCACGCCTTATCTGCCGATAAATATTTGTCGCGTTGATAATAATGAAAATATAACAAAAAAAAAAAAAAACGCGCCGTCGTGCTGGCGCATTTGCGAAACGCCGTATCGTCGACGACTATCAAACCGGCGTTCGACTGGACGGATAGTCCAGTTCCTCGATCGTTCGTGCTCGCGGAAGGTACTTGTGCGTACACGCACACAGTATCTCTCTCTCTCTCTCTCTCTCTCTCTCTCTCTCTCTCTCTCTCTCTCTCTCTCTCTCTCTCGAGAACTCTCGAGCAATCTCTCGACAAAATTGCGTCATGCCTTAAACAACTTTCAATTGCGTAAATTAATACGCGTTACCATCTGCCTAATTATCTGAAGTACCGAAAGGTACAGGCGTGGAAAAGCCACAGGGATACGCGCGCGGAACGGCTTACGAAATACGCAAAAGCGTGCAATACGCGCGCGGAGTGAGGACCGAAGTGTATTCTCATACGAGTAGTTACAATTGTGACGACATGTCGTCTCTCTCTCTCTCTCTCCTCTCTCTTTCTCTCTCTGTCTCTCCTTCTCTCTTCGTGGCAAGATGATTTCAGAAATTACGTGCTATTGTCGGTTTCCTGCAATTTCGTCAGCGTGAAAGCGTTATTAGCGGTTCGAGGAATCGATCCGATCGCGCCAACCAATAGTCGGCAGCTTTTTTCCCGTTTTCCTCGATTCGTCGCGTTTGCTTCTTTCTCTCTCTCTCTCTCTTTCTCCTTTTCTCTCTTCCTCTTTTCGTCGACAATCTCGATGCGGTAAAACACTCTCGTTCACATCGAAAGCCTATCGAGTGTGTCTCCCCGTTCGAGAGGTACGTCGATAGGAACATATCTCCGAATATTCAGCAGATAACAACGCTAAAGGATGAACGATCCTGAACGTAACGGGCTTTTCGATGACGTTATTTAAAGAGGATGATGGGCCTTCCTCTCGAAGGATCTCGAGCGGCGAAATAAATGAGATATGCGCGAGACACGAGTCAATGACTCACTTTTCCTCTGTCCGAGAAAAAAATAGTCCGAGCCACGAAGCCATGACGACTTGACTTTTTGCCAAACGGACTCTTGTCCCTCTCGCGACGCACCGTCCGTTTGGATAAAATTTCCGAGCGCTTTCTCCTTCGTCGCTAAAAATCTTTGCGGATTATTCTCCTCGCGCTCGATTGGCCGAGCGCGGCGAGCGGTTCCGAATTACTATGCAAGAGACTTCGGAGCTGTGTTCACGCTGTTCGATTTCTTTGGTCTTGGTAAACAAAGAAGGAATAATGAAAACACCTAGTGAATCATTCGAGGAAAGTGATACAAATTTCACTCGTTTCGAGTAAATTGAGATGTCTCTCTCTCTCTCTCTCTCTCTCTCTCTCTCTCTCTCTCTCTCTCTCTCTCTCTCTCTCTTTCTCTCGTGCGAGAGATTCAATTTTATTTATTCAAGACGAACGTTTGCTGACAACGATTTAGCACTTTTATTACCCGTGTCGCACAAACATACGATATAAATAGAATCTCGATATATCTCGCGAATTTCATTGTCACATAACAGATTAAATTCTGTATGTTTTTTTTTTCTTTTTAGAATCGGCCTTTTGATTTCGCCTAAAAATGATTTTGCTGACACAGCTGTCGATTCTGTTAGGAGATCATCTTGCTTGAGTGACTTTTACGGTTGCGAAACACCCGGTAGCGGCGAGCGGCAAAAAGAAAAGAAAAAAGTGAGAAAGTAATGCTATCGCGTATACTCGCGTCCGCGATATCGCGGTTTTCATGCGAGATTTATCGAGTCTCCTCGGGCTTAACGAGAAGCGACTAATGGTCTTTTCTTTAGCGATATCGTCGAGGGATATCGTCGAGGGATATCGTCGGCACGGTGCGGAGAAACGATATCCCGTACGAGTGGAGTGCGAAGCATATGTGGGGTCCTCGCGCGCGGATTCGTCGACGGTTCGGGATCGTGAGACGCTCTTGAACGCGGAAGTTCTACCCGATCGGCGAAGAACAACACTAGGAAGATCAGGTTCAGGGCCGCAGCTGGAATTTCTCTCACGAGCTATTAAATGTACAAAATTACCAATGATGGAAATTACCAATGATGGAAATATGTTAAGTGCGCTCAAAAGTGCGTTGGAAAGTTTTCATAAAAATTCCTTTGAGTCCTTCCCTGAAATTTCCATTATTTATTTTGAAATCAAAAATTATCAGATGTTCCGTCTTCTAGATTAATCAGAAGTATCCGTTAAACCGAATTACCGATAACTTCGACCGATAATTTCCGATTCGTTTCATTTTGAAATGGATTTTTGACACAGCGAGTGTCAAACTATTTTTTCCGTGCGATCTTGGACTCGACTCGTTTCTGACTCGACTCGACCATCGGGGATAACGATCGGACGAGCTGCTTCCGGAATTCCCCGTGAATTTACGAGCTTCTCACGTATGTCGATTCCTGCGCCAGATGCAAACTAGCGGTGCCTCGTATAGAGCGATACGGGAACGCCGCGCTCGCGGACGCTTGTCTTAAACGCGAATTGCGGTTCCGTATCGTGCGGATCTGAACGGAGCGTACCATTATCCGGACGATGTCGAGTTATCGATTTTTTACGCACGCCACTCGCAGCTGTACACACTGTTTAATCGTCTGGTGCCGACGAGCGGTCGGGGCACCGTTGCTCGGTAAACGGATGCACGGATTCTCTGTCCGACATGGAACGCCGCGTTTCACGGGGTAATCGAACGTTCGATGGGACGCGCCGATAAGTGACGATAAGTTCTCTCGTTATCGCGGGCATCGCAACGATTATCGTGTCAACATCGTAATATAATCTACTTATTTGCGACATTATTATCGTTCGAGAGAAATATTTTTCTTGCTAACAATTCTGACCATTATATATATATATATATATATATATATATATATGTTTTTTTTTAGACATAATAATTTCTTATCTCATCTCATATCTTATATTTTTAATAAGATATAAGACATGAGTGAGATAAGAAAAATTTACCAAGAGATAAATAAGTGACAGATAAACAATTGAAAATATTTCGGGAAATTAAAGGAACAAGAATAAAGATTTTTCTTGAAGATAGTAAGTAATGGTTACAGGAAGTTAAGAGATTATCCTATTTAAGTTGTAACCGTTGAAAATATATATCGCTATCATCCTGACATTATCGTTTAAGAGAACCGGTTACTCGCACATAAATCCACCAGAAAACATCGCTGTAATCAGTATTATCATACGATGTAAGTTATCTGATAATTCTCTATTCTATCTACGCGTTTTTCCGGCAGATTCTGAAAACCTGTCTGCTCGATAATTTCTCTCGTCGATTGCAAACAAGGTTCTCTGGCCACTTATGCATTTATGCACTTTCGAAAATACGCTTTACGTGTTTCAATCATGGGATTTCGCTTATGGCGATAAAACGTCGAGAATCATCACGTCAATCACGATGCTATGCTCTTCTATTTATCTGTTTGTCAATGGATCTTTTACTCATAGAACAATTATTATTGCACATTAGATAGGAAATTCTCATTATCTCTTTACATTTTTTCTACTGTATCTTTCATTTTTATCTACCATCAGATTTTTGTTCGCGACGCGCGAATGTAACTTGTTTTAATGCATATCATTTACTACAACTATTTTTATTACTTAATTCAATTACTTAATCTTGAGTTTCTGCTCTTTCATTTCACACGGTTATTTCGTTAGATTTATCAACGTTTTTCTGCAGCATCGTCGTTATTTTGCTTGGAGAATTTCAGATATCTATGGAGAATCCAAGCGAAATAATTATTCACTTCCTCTCTCTCTGTTTAATAATAAATCGATTCCTGTTTAGTTCCACCTTTCTTCCTCCACGTTTCTACGGCACAGGCGTCTTATACCGTGAGAACTCGACTACGTCACTCCAACGTTGAGGTCCCGCGACCTTAAGGTCGATCTCCGCGATGAAGAGCCCTCATAGCCGCTGCCTCTGTCTTGGTTTCGTCTCTCGCGCCATATTCGGATATAAACTTCGTTTCTCTTCGATATCCCAAGAAATATCCCGAATATCGCGATGACACTCGATCGGCTCCTACAGAATTCGCGCTTTCTCAGCCGCGAGATTTCCGACTGAACGCACAAAAATGTTACCATCTTACTTTTTATTGCCAACGCGTCCAAGTCGGACGATAGGTTTCCTACGAAGAGACGCTTCGAGCTTTTGGATATCTCGGCCGGAGTTTCAACAGGGCCTTATCTCAGGCAAGAGAATGTATCGATTTTCATTCAAATACCGGTACCGGTGCCTATTGCTCGCGCGATGATAGCCGATATATTTCGCCTGCGAAAGCGCGGCCTGTCGCGAAAACGCTCGGTCAGGAAAGCCGCTGTCAACGCGGCCACTCGTACGCGTTTAATCCGACGGACTTTGCGACCGCCCCGCGTCCGCAGGAATGCGCCGCCAGCGCGACGACGCTTGACATTTCTCGAACGAGCATGGAAAGCGACATTTATTTATTTCATTCGCGTGCGCGAATCGCGAGAGGCGCGTTCTTACTCCTCGCATCGCGTCATCGCGCGAGTCGCGCGCGAGACTTGGGTACTTCCCGTAATCTCGTAATCGAGGCTGATTAAAAATTGTAATTCTCGAGGAAGATTTCTCGCGCCGAGGAGAAGCGACACCGATGTAACCGGCGGATAAGCAGAGTCAGGCATTATTATGTTTACGTGTAAATCGTCGCCGATTCTTTTTCGCACGGAAGCGAGTAGGAGAGACACATCGCGGGCACACTTGTTGTTTTTTATTTTTTATTTGCGTGATGTGTAATAGATTTTTTTTTCAACATTAGCTAACTCGACCGAGCGTGCTATTAAAATATTTTCTTGGCACGAACGACTAGTTTCTGGACGCCTAATGGGAATGGAACGTAGATTAGCGGAAGAAGCGATTTGCAACCCGATTACGTGATCAAGAAATTACGTTTTCTCGCGGAATGGAGCTACAGAAGAAGGAAATGGCGTCGGAAACTTATCTACGGTGCTTATCAGCGAGTGTTTGCATGCGTTTTTTACATCAAAGATTAGTCATCATTGTTACAAGCGGTGCAAAACAGGCGAGACTGCTGATAATTATAAAGTGCTAAATAAAAGTAAAACAACAAAGGTGAACAAATGATAGACTTTTATATTAAACGGAAAAGCATATGATAAAAATACGATGTCCAACTAATCCGAAGCAATAGGCGTCGTTTAAACGGATAAATTCGTTACAAGCGGGATAATATTTCGTGTGATTAATGCATGTCACGGTACCTATTATTAAGCGAATCGATAGTGGAATTCAACCTCGATGAGTCGCATTCGAAATTAGCGAAATGTCAAACGGTCAGATCGGTTATTCTCGACGGTCGACTCCGGGCCGGAGGTAAACCACGTGCAAGTGCATCGAGAGCTCGGCAGAGAACATGGCAGACCACCGCGAGGAATTTCTCTCCCTCGAGAGAAAGAGAGGCGTGTACGAAAGACAAATATCATCGGGGAGATGAAAGCACGTGGCGCGGCCGGCCGACCGATGGAACGTGGAATGTTGAAAGAGGAAGAAGAAAAAAAAAAAAAGAAAAAAGAAAGAAAAAGACAGACAATGACACGCGAGATAAGAAAAAGACGGAAGAGGATTCGCGCGTGAGATCCGCAGCGGCGGGACGATCCGGGTTCCGCCGGGCTCGAATTGCAAACGAACGAGCGAGCGAGCGAGCGAGCGAGCGAGCGAACACCGTAAACTGTCACGATGACAAACGAAGGCCGACATGTGCTTGAAAGCCGCGCCAGCGCCAGCGCGCGTTCTAAGTGCGGTAATAGCGCACTCGCGGCGAGTAACGACAGATGCTAGCCGAGGAGAGCTGGCGTAGAAGGCTATGCCAGGCCTCCTTCGGATGATCCTGCGGCAGTTCCTGCATTGTTCCCTCGCTCTCTCGTTTTGCCGATCAGCCCGCAACCGTGCGCGCTACGGCCGACGGTTAGTTTTCTCCGCTTTTCTCCTCCGTCTCCGTCTTCCACGTCCGAGACGGTGCGCGACGCACGCGGTGAGAGATCATTGGCACGAGGAGAAAACAAAGGTTATAATGGTTGAAGGATACAATGGTCCATTGTTGCAGTTCGAATGAAGTTAATAATTGGCGAGTAAGGAGGGGGGGGGGGGGAAGAGTGGAGTTGAAGAGAGATCATTTTCTAACGCGTACTCTTTCCTCTCGGCGGTCAAGCATCCAGCCAGCTGTACGACGTTCCACGAACCTCGGGTGTGACAGATTCCATGAATATGTATATTATTTGTATATAGCGATATATCTTGACAATTGGAAATTAGAATTGAAATTAATAAAAGCAAAACAATTATATAATTTCCCGTCGAAAATATTTATCTGAAGATACGCACGAGTCTCTGCGATTGGGCTTGGAATTCTTTATCGCGAGTTCGAGTTCCGCGGTTTTTAATCCGAAACTAGCGACGACGGGGGATATTAAATATACGCGGGCGTTGAAATAGAAAGGCGTTGGCAGAAATTCCACCGTAATCAATTTTCACTCGGCGTGCCTGTCACAATGAGTTCGCGCGGACAATCGAATTTTCTCTACCCCCCCTCCCCCCCCCCCGTTTCTTTTGAGCGCGTCCATTCTCGCTCCGGCTCCAGACCGGTACGATACGCCGCGCGCCGATGGTACTTTGGCAGCCGATCGAAGATTAAACGGTGCATCCATCGATGTGATCTATTTTACGCGGAATCGACGGCCGCGAGAATCCCACGGCTCGCATTCGATCGCGTTCTCGAAATAACTCCCTCCGCATTCACTTCCCCTCATTGTGGAAATTACACGCGAGTTATAAGCGAAAATCTGAAATGCCTTATCTATGCGCATATACAACGAGCCAACTCTTCAAAATAATTGTCCTTTCATCGCGCATAAAATATTTCGTACGTGTAGAAAAGATCAAGAATTATTACAGCCACAAACTTAAAAAATTACCGCCTGCATAGCCATATACATATAAATATATATATATATATATATATATATATATATATATATATCTATATTTTCCAAAATGCAAATCCGCTCCTGCCGGCTAGAGCTGACTAGTAATTTCGTTATTACAATAATAAATTTTCGATGTTGTGACGTGTAAACTTCTCGAAGCGTTCCCTCGTTAACTTTCCCTCGATGTGTCCTATATTAATTAATTCAATTTACTCGGGATTAATTAAATTTATCGCTACCACCTGCAATTCGGGCTGAACATCGCGCGGACATGGATTTGAATTTTAATTAACCGCACTTCCTACGCCGTCTTACATACCCGAATTTCCATACCCGTTCCACGGGTGATAGTTTATCTAAATAACAAGTAGTCACGAGCGTAGTAATGGCCGCGCGTAATAACTCCGTACTATCGTCCGTGTATTCTGTCCCAGAAATGAGCCCCGGACGGGCTATAATCATCGTCCTTTGTAACGCGGCTTCAAACTCACGGCGAGACCGTTTAGGGTGAATGTAATCGGGGAAACTTGGCTCGCACACACAGGTAAACCGCCGACGAGGTGGACCGAGGAAACGCGCGTTTTGTCGGCCGCCGCCGAACGAAGTTGGCGGACGACGGCCAACGACGGCTGTTGACGCGGATTAATAAGGCCCGTTTGTCGCGGACGCGCGTTGATGCAACGCGATCGATAGCCAACGTCCGGCCCGACGTGCCGTGCCGACATTCCGGTCGAAGGTCGCGCGCGCATAGCTCGTTACGCGCGTTGCACGTCTCTCCGCGCGACCGTCACATGCAGCGTGCGTGCAACGCGTGCACTACTCGCGGCGTTGCACGTTAACGCGTTAATGGTAAAGGTCCCTCTCGAAACCTTGTAATAGTTGGGTCCGATCGCCGGCGGAATTCGCGCTCGCAAAAGCGATCGACGTCGCGTATGGAAAACCGGTCTCTCCGCCGGTGGCGGCTTCGAATCGACTCGCGCCCGAAGCCGCCGGGAGAAAAATATTCCCTCGTTTCGCGGGCGGCTCTAATGTCTCATTCTTGAACTTGATAAAAAGTGAGATCACGATTTATCTTCCCCGGGATGTGTATTTATTTTCATAACTTGTCGACTATCTTCAATGATCAAATCAATGATATAAATGAATATGTAGATACGAGGAGAGAGAGATAATGAAAGCGTGCGAGGTGTTGGGAGAACACTGTCGATCGGAAAGATATTATCTCGCTGATCGTTAGTGGATCCCCACTAACTCTGATTGATCGACCGCTCGAAGAAAAGGCCTTTAAAATCTTTAACGCGCAGTTAAGAAATCAATCGTTCGCCGAGCGGATGATTCAGATGTTGTGCACTTTCGAACGATGTCGAAGCACCGATCACGTGCCAGCACGCGGCCGGCGTGTTCCATAATTCGCTATTAACCGTCCTAGGTATCGCGAGACAGTAAATATTCGCGTATGGAATGCGCGCCGATAATGGTCAGCGACGGTTTGATATCGATCGTTATTGGCTCGAGGCGTCGTCTGAAAAGCATTTGGCCACTCGTGGAATAATGTCGTAATGCCATCTCCGTAGTGATTGGAAATCGACTTATTAACCTTGGAGTAAAAACTTTCGACGTGTGCAACGTGTGCCGTGACTACCGATCGAATTTTATCTTTTATTACAGGTGAAATATCAAATTAAACGAATGCAAGTAAATCTAAAAATTTTACCGTCTAGATGAAAAAAATAAAAAAAAAAAATTACGCCTTTTCGTAAGTAAATCGAACGGAATAAAATAAAACGGATCGAGCGAGTGGAGAGTAAGCTGCGCAATAGAGCGCACTTTGATGCACTCGCAATGCAAACAGCGACGAAAAATGACGCGTGATCGTAAATCATTCGGGTCAGGTCTGCGGATTAAGTCTGCGTGGCCTGTCGTAATAGAATCTGGATCTGTCGACGTGTTAAACAAATCGGCGATCGTGTCCGGTGAAAGTGTTAGAAATCCACCTTTGGTTCCAAACGCGGCTCACGATGGACTACTTCTTTGCAGTTGCGCGCGCTGTCCGCGACCGCCGAAAGTGACCTTACTTTCGTGCGTACTTTCGTACTTTTTGTTTCGTTGGAACGCAACGAAAGTCGTCGCGCCGGTTTTTTGCCGGGTCGGTTAATTGATTCTTTTCGCGATCGTCTCGATAAATGCGTCTTATATAACGTGCAAGTTCAGTGTAACACCGGTGGTAGATTTGGCGGATAATTCACACGAATAATTCGCAAACGGCCCGGTCATCTAGTAAAATAAAATAATAGTTAAATAAACAATCCACAAAAACACTGGACGGAATCCCAACAAGTGAAGTTTCTCATTTCAAATAACGCCTTATATATATTTTCTATATTATTCGACATGTTGTAGGATGTATGTCTGTATTGCAACACGTTCGTTTTGTTTTTTTTTTTTTTCCATTTGGTTGATTACGCTTTTGTTAAACTGCTTAAATATAGCGAGTGTAAAATGCATATAGAAAGCATCGCGTCTCAAGCGACAAAAAGGCTAATTCGATACAGGCCTGTTTAGGACACAATGGCATGCTCAATATTGGGTTATTAAATCTGAAGACACCCGGTGGATCATAGTTCATTCAATTAGGCAGTCATCAGTGTCATAACTACGATATACGGATGTGCATATTGACCCATTTAGTCGCGTTACATATGGTCAATGCACGATACACACTGCTGCAGGCTACGCCAATCATTGAAATAGATACGGAAGAGGGTTTTGTACAAAGTGCAATAAATTGAAATGAAATATTTAATAACCGGAAGACAGTTAACAGTTTTTTTTTTTTTTTTAATATTTTGCCGCACATCTAATTTTATCATCGTCATTAAGATAGAAAAGTAGAAGAGAAAATTAATTTACGCTTAACACATCGTTATCACAACTGTAAATGTTTTTTTTTTTTTTCATTTCAGGCTCAGATAGCCTTTCTACAGAAGGTCTAACAACTCTCACATAATAAAAGAATGATGAAAACAAGATATAATAAACAATTATTTAAATACAACTAGTGTTCTAGTATTTCACAGTTGCTCTTATATAATATTTTTTTAATAATATCATAGGACAGATTTTATTCATATCAACGTTTCACATAGATCGAAATTTTGTTTCATGTTTTATACATCAATATTTAAATCGAATGTCCGAATGGAAGATACATCATTACGCATTATTACATTCTATATCTTTGCATCGCGAACGAGCCCGATGGGATTGACGTGTCTCTTTCGAAACAGAAGTTATCGAGGGAACTCTCGATGAAAGGCAAACCTGAAACTATTATTTTATTAAGCGCTACTGAGCGTCGTGAGCCGTCGTGCGTTTATTCTATCGGTAGAAAGAACGGCGTAACATTAAAACACCGGGTCGGGATCGTATTGCATCGCACAATTCTCGACGCGAGACGATCGAGCGATCGTTGATAACCCCGGGATAGCATCTTCGTCGACGGCAGCCATCTCCAGCGAAGACGGAAGGAGACGCGAGGAGACTCGAGAAGTACTCATTCCGAGAGATTCGTTGGCAGACGGCAATTAATTTCTTTTTTTAATATTCATACGTTCTCGAAAATACGTTCCCACTTTCTATGCAACAACGGCGCCCGTTTGCTTGCGTATTAAGCAAGTAAGAGGCGTCGTTGATTGCTATCGCTATGCGTGTGTCCGACGCGAATTTTTCAAAGAACTGAAATCGCGGATTTATTACTGAAACCGCGCGTCCCGCGTGTTTTATGTCGGTGTATACGAACTTAGTAATGACTTGTTCAAACTATAAACGCAAATGAAGCCTCGTAACATGAAATATTACGCCAGCGATGCTCGATCTTTTTTATGCGAAAACAATGTGCAATTTTACTCCGTCCTTTCTCTCCTCATCAAAAAATAAAAAGAAAATTATAATAATGAAATAAAATAAATGGTGCACTAAATAAAACGCTATTTTTTTTATTCTATTCTTTTCCTTAATCCTTTCAGATTTCGGTGCTTAATTTCATTCGCAAATTTGAATAAATATATCATAGTGTTTAAATCACATACGTCATAAAATTCATCCTTTCATTTAGAATTTCCCAAATTTTCTGAATTTAAATAACCGAGAAAAATAATTTATCTTCGTATTTAATTAAGTTGGATTATAAGATTTCGTTTTAAATGTACAGTCATATAGAAGGCATCTTTTTCAATAGATACAATTAAAGAAACATTTGTCACGATAATGATAATAAATATGCTTAAAATTTCACTCGGCTTTGCTCTCAAACGCGGTACACAGAAATCTACATATGAAAACACACGCGTTTGCACGAACTCAACGACGACCGGTATGGTTTCTCAGTTGTCACGTGTACGCATTAATAATTGAGTGTGTTTTAATAATTGGCAAGGCGTATACGTGACTACCATTACTTAAAGGAGAGAATACGAATCGAGAATACGTATTCGTTCGCGTAGAGAGCCGCGCGCTCTACGCCGAATCCGAAATTTCATCCTGATCCCATAAGCCCGCGCCGGATTGCAGGAACTCGAAATGGGATTATGCCGATTGTGCCGGCCACAATCGAGTCGCAATAGGATTACGAGTGCGCGGCGCAATGGGCAACGGCTTCGAAATCCGAACGGTCCGACTTCGGAACTTGCGGAACGGAGTCGGGCGCGCGACGTCGCTTCGCATCTCGCAATTCGCATAATCGGCGAATGGGATTAAACCCGAGAGAGAGAGAGAGAGAGAGAGAGAGAGAGAGAGAGAGAAAGAGGGGCAATGAGTTTCCCTACGGACGACGGCAAAGATTTCGCAGCGTTTCCTTTTATGGCTGATTTGTACACAGCCAGGACGCTTAAACACGTACGCAATTTCGTTTTGTTGCGACTTTGCAGAGGCGATTAGGAAAGAAAGGAAATCTCCACGCCCATTCGCCGCACGCTCAAGGTGCGTCGCGTTCTTGCAATCGTATAACGACGCTCGCGACTTCGCGATCGAGCGCGATTCGATGGTTCACTTTATGCGACCATTAAATCTTCTGTCGCGATGACAAATATCAACGTGCGATGATCGTGACTGTACCAAGAACGGAGGAATTCGAAATTATAGAAAACGTTTAGGGATACAAAGAAATGTCGTAAAAGCTTGGAAATATTGATTTCGAGACTGACTCATTCGACTTCATTATTATTATTCCACGTAGCATTTAAAAAATTTTACCGTCGATAATCGGTGTTTAGAAATTCTTCGGCATGAGATTAAGGCATAATATTCACTACAATCTCAAAACATTATCTTATTTGGAAACTTAAAATTAGATTTTAAAAGCTTTCTTTGAAAATTTCATTATCGCTTTTCCAGAGGGAGAAAGCCAATAATAAAGGATTCTAAATTTCTATTTAAGAAAAATTTTCATTTGATATATAATATCGTTAGAATTGAAAATTTTAAATTCTCAGGAAAATTGCGACATCGGTGCATAGTCAATGTCATGGCATTTATAGTGACTCGACATATGTTATAATAGCAAACGTGATATACCGCCACGTAAGAGACCTCACGGCATCCAGATAATGGTACCAGTTGAGAATGGAGCTTAAGCGTTATAAATTTAGATTTAATCTTCCGCGTGACTGACCACTTTGTTAGATTTGTCATCTAGATCAACGTCCTCCGCCAAAAATTGCGCACGTCGGTTGCGATTCGACCGAATCAACGAAAACATATACTCGTCGAGTAAGCGTGACTAAGAAAGGAAACGGCGTAGGAACTTGGTCGGAAAGATACGTGGAAAGAAAAGATGAGAGCGAGCGACTAAAAATAGTAACACAACGACACAACGTCGAAGTCTTCGAGCGCTCGAATCGGTAAGGCCGGCGCACGAAAAGAGAAAGAAGAAACGAAAGAGAAACGGAATTATTTAATACACATCGAAAAGGCTACTTGTAAAAACCGAGAACGACAATTCGCAACGTTATAAATGTAGAAACAACAGACGAAAACAAAGAGAATGATAATATTAACAAATATATATTAAAGATAAATTGAGCGTTAAAAATTAAAATTGTGATTTAACGTCATTTAAAACAAAATATTTAGTGATAGAAAGAAAATTTATAAAAGAAAAGCTGAAAAAAAAAACAAATGCGAGAAAAAAAAAACTCTCGTTAATGTGAAGGAAGAAAAGGGAGATGTAAAAGTGAATGATAGCGGCGGTGAAGTGACAAGAAGCGCGAAGAATATGAGAAGCGGAATTGCTGCTACCGCGGCTGCGGCTGCCTGCTGCTGCCGCTACATTGTAAGTGGCAATCGTTATCGCTTTCAGCATTTGCTGTACAGCAACGATCATGCGGTAGAGTTACATGATTTAAGATTGTTAATCTCTGAACGAGGGAACGCTCAGTTGGTTACAGCCGACGGCCGACGTTGATTATGCGCCATCGGTTGGTTTTGCGAAAAAGTCGCTATTATTGTCATCGCACACGCGGTCCGCCCTGTCTCTTTACGTAATCCGGCTATTATTGCGAAGACGTCTTACGTAAAATCGCGACAGCTTAGGGTACGTAAGTGTCCTTTCATCTCTCGGAATATCTCCGTAGACTTAAATACTTTCCTCGAACGACGTGCCCGTCGTGACTTTCAACGAGTCTGACGGATAAAGCGGATGTGTGTTGCGCTCCGTTCCGACGTTATCGAAATATGCTAACCTTATCGCGGTCAAGTTCACGTCACGTTCTTCGCCAAGTAAATAACAAGATAAAAGATAATTTCGCCGAATTGGAATTTTGACGGGCTGAAAAGAAAAAAAATCGTCTCGTAAAACGCAGCGCGTTATCAGACTGAATGGATCAAACGTATATACGCGTAAATATACAAGATTATTAGTAATAATTTCTAATGGAAATTATGACAAGCCCGCGAAACGTTGGGCTCAATCTCTCTCTCTCTCTCTCGGAATTCAATCAAAACTTTAGACGCAAAAACATGACTCACTGTCGGGAATCGAGTGCCTTTACGAAAGCCGATGATCAGCCGATCTTTTTACCACGTCGCGTCAATTGTGCTGTCAAATCGCGTGTATCATTGTAATTTCCGCGTCGTGTTTGCACCGTGATGAATTATGCAGGTGGACAACAACGCGGCGCGCGATAATTCGGCGCGAAAATAAAAGACCGCCGCTCTCGACGTATCTCGCCGAGAGAAATGTCAGCGGAGCGCGTCATCGATTCGCGGATAGGAAATCGGAGCAGCGCGCCAGTTACGTTAGTTCTGAGTGGTTGCGGCGGCCGCTCTTCCGTGAAACATCCGTCTCGCAGGCGGAGAGAAATTCTGCTCGCACGAGCGTGCGCTAGCGGCACCCTCTCCGGCGAGCTCGGAATCTTAAAAGCCACCCGTACAGACGCGTGCGACCCCGGTCGCCTCGATGCGTACGTTTCTCCATATGAGAGATTTCGCGAAATAACACGTTACGTCAGTAATCGCAATCTCGGCCTAGTGTACACACAGGAGAGCCGCATCACGGCTACTAGAAACCAAAGTTCAGATCGCGTATTAGCCGCGGAACAGATCGATATGATTGGCAATTGATAGTAATGTTGGCGTTGTGGTGCACGCGATGTTGTGGCCGATTATACCGTAATCGGCGCGCAGAAGGAAACAAAAACACAATGTAATGCCGGTGATTAGTGTAACCGATACGAATCTTATTTGGAGTAATTACGGAGGAATATACACGCCGATTGGTTAAGCGCCGTGGCGCTGTCTAACCGGCAATTTCAGTGGCTCGGAATCATATTTGTCTAACCGCATATCTTTCTGGAGGAAAAAAAAAAAAAACTCGTATCCACGTGGAAGGCTTGATCGTTACTCGTTATCGTACCGCAAGCGAAGGAAAAAATGGCATTGAGATCGTGTCCCGATAACGGCTGTTGACAGTTTAATTCCGCTGCCGGTGAGATCTAATAAGGCATAATAATATGTACGTTATGCGAAATGACCGCGATTAAAATCGACGACGTAGCGAATAATCAAACAAACGGCGATGATGAGCCGATTTCGTTTATGATAAATTAAGGAGCGTTTCGCTCGGGTACCGCGGCGATTCTCATTCCGCCGTTGTGATGCGCGGTTCTTAAGGACAATTTTATCCCATCGATGTATTGCACAATCGACAATAGGGAGAAAGCGGCGAGGCGGATCCGGCCCGTTTGACGCCGAGTATCGGCGTGTCTTGTCTCGCCGCTGCTTCATAGGATGGCTCTTGTCTGGCCACTTCGGTTCCTCGGACTCGAACGAACGCCTTGCCGTTACGACGACGACGATGGGCGCGAGTTAAAAAAAAAAAAAAAAAAAAAAAAAAAAAGAGAGAGAAGAAGACAGAACGAGGAGGAAGGGGAAAGAAAAAGCCATCGAGCGAACCGTGCGCGCCTATGTCGGTTGCAGCCGGTTTCGATTCTATTCCCGTCCTTCGCGAGAGGCGGACGGTGCTCGTCACGTATGTAAGACGCGATGTAACACGCGCGCGTACGCACACGCATGAGTAAGCGTACGGAGCGCGCACTAAGGACAGCGGCGAATAAGGCGGTGTAACGCGTCGCCGGCATGGCCTCGACCGAATCGGGGAGGATAAACAAGTGGAGGAAACAGTGGAATGTTTTAGGGATTGCTCTCGCATGAGATTCTCTTCGCTTGTACGATGATTATTCAATTAAAATTCCGTTTAATTTAACGGCCGACAGACGACTGACGTAACGAAATATCGAACGTGGTCTGCGTGAGAGATCTCTCTAAACTTTCCCGGATAAAACGTGATCTCCGATCAGCCGAATGCCAAAATTTTCATTTATATGCGTGCGATTATTCGGCCAACGTCGATTAACGTTAAACGCTACTAACGAGATATTCATTATGTTAGAACGTAATTCGGGTAACACGCAATTTCTAATGAACGGCATGCATGCATTTTCAGCCGATTTATTGCAGACGGTAAGCTATTGCATCCCATAAACGTAATCTCGATGGACGGACCTACCGTTTTGAAAATTACGTTGCATTACCAACATCGTTACTTCATGTCGCTCGGCGTTGCTTCGCGTTACGTCACACTGACAGCGATCGATTATTGAAGTTGTAATGTCTCTTCTCGGAAATTACAATTTCATTATACTCGACAGAGTCTCCCCGGGGGACGCGGGTTCACGTAGAAAGTCATTCCACCGGTTTAACCGTAAGAATAAACGACTCACTTGTCGCTATATATCGATGCATGCACGCACGCACGCACGCACGCACGCACGCACCGCGGACACGTATGCACGCGCGCGCACGCGCGGAATGTCATGTCGCGCGAAACTAGCCCGACGACAAATCGGAAACATTATTCTTAGACCATCCGCCATCGTCGCTGCTCTATAATCGGTCTACCATGGTATCGATTTGTTGATTTAGTCATCTGTGAAGTTTCCACCACGGACGCATTAAAACAATACTCGACAATTTTTTTCCGTCGTTTCTTTTTCTTTTTCGAATGTGCGTGTCTTGCATGAGTCGATATGCGGTTTCACTGAACTCCAGGATTTCTAGGACACGTTTATCGAGTGTAGACGTTGTGTCGTTTTCTTTTCACACACACACACACACACACACACACACACACACACGCGCGCGCGCGCGCGCGCGCAAGTCCGACTGTAACTGTGACTGGCAAGAAAATATCAATTTGCAATATCATCCGACGTATCAATCGAAATTTCTCCTTTTGTTGAACTTTGACAACTTAATAGCCATTATTAAAGTGACCGCGATGCACCTCATTTATGATGGGCTAATCGAAAGCGGGCTTCGCAATGGCGAAAATCCATCATGGCGAAAATCCTTCGAGCATTCCTCGCAAAAAAAAAGTCACCTCGCGCAAGACGTCGATTTATTATTAGACAACGAAATAAGTAGCGCCTAGCGATTTATCGGTGACGGCAAAGAACTGCCGGAATCCATCGGAATCACGTGCCGCAAATCACAGGATGATCTAACAACAATATTATTCGTCTTGCTCAACAAATGATAGTATTATGAGCGGCACGTATTCGCGCTTTCGCGCGTAACGATCGGCAGCAACGGCAGCTGCTATCGAAGATACGAATGATTATTCCCGATCTTTTCTATATCTTTCACCTTGACGGAACAATATCACGCGGGCCGCGATATGAATGCGATATATGTGTAACGCGGAGATTTCGTGTAATTTAATTTCCTGCTCGGTTGCCTGCATTGTCCAAATGATTGCGCTTCGGGATGAACTCGGTCAAACGGAAGCCGGTTGTATGAACACACGCTTCTAACCGTTAACGTGTGTAGAATTATCTCACAATGGGTCTTCCCACGTTTCGCCCGGCGATGAAGAGAAAGAGAAAAGAGAGGGGGGAGAACAAAATCCGCGTACATACTCGCGGTACATACGGTAAATGAACGGGACCACTATAAAAGGATTCCACCTGTACGCCGGCCTTGTCTTCGAAATTTTGGCCGAGGCTGCGACCCTCGATCCTGCTTGCCGGCCATTTACATACCGAAGTATGCCGAAGGGGGAAGCTATTTCTGTATATATCACGTGGGTACAACTTGATAAACTCGGAAGAGAGACGCGTAAGATCGCGTAAATTATTAAATGGAGGCAAATCGTTTTAAGGAGGTGCAGAGAGACGATTTTTGGGATAGATGAAATTGGAATGTAATTTGATGTACGCTCGGTTCTAAATATGTTCTGTAAAAAATGAGAATGTCATGCATAAACATCAATCAACGAAAAACTATTTTTTTTTTTTCAACAGATTGAGTTTAAATTGATACGGACTGGTCTGGATATATTGTACAGAGCGGTGCAAACAATCAAATAGAAATTTATAAAGCACATAAAATTGGCTGCCGGTATTTCGAGCAATCGTGGCAGCGCGGTTCGTAAAAGGACGGCATTCGCAAACGCTATTTTCGCGTGATCTACGCAGGCACGATGTTTCACAGAAGGCAATTAGCTTCTCTGCGGATGACACGTTTGCATACGAGGATAACGCAATAAAATTGTACGTGGGCCGACAAACGTTGCATTACACAACGATGACCACGTCATGGTCCAGAATACAAATACGATTTTTTTTTGCCGGTATATTCCATTATTACCATGTAGCAGCATGAGTACGCAAACGTACTCGAGCTCGATACTTTAACCTTTCGATAAAGCGACAGATAAACTTCCTATTTTTAAAATATTCAAATACAAAAATTTATATCAGATATTATATATATATATATATATATATATATATATATATATATACATATTTGCAACTTTTAATTACCTAATCATCAATTTCCAGAATCTCAGCTAATTAAGTTAAAATACTCCGTGTAACAAATTACGCGTGCGTCGAGGTCTACATCATTACGGAGCGATATCGCACACACAAAAGTTTCACCTCAAACAATAATCATGATTCAATCAATATTGTTGCTCGTATACGAGTCCGGGCTCGTCCGGGTCCGAGCGAGCGGACACACAGGTGCGAGAGGAGAGAGAAAGTGAAAGACAAACGTAGCCGCCGCCACGTGGCCGCCAATACATACGTATATACCGGTCGTTGCCGCCTGCCGATTTGTAGATCGCAGTTAGCGAGGGATGCGGGTGCCCCCTCGAGCGCGAGCACACACACACGCATACTCGACACTCGTACGAGGGGGGGGGGGCATACGGTTAAATTTAAATACAACGCTCATGTATCATTAACGAAATGCATCCGCAAGCGCAGACCGACCGAGCGGACGTGTGGGCCGTTACACGTGCGCCGTGCCGATCAGCTGGCCCGCATACGTAGCGGCTCCCCCTCTTCGCCCCCATCCCCCCCCTTATCCATGGTGTGCTCGTCCTCCTCACCATTCCCGCCGCAATCAACCGATTTCTCGGCCCGTTTCACGGTATCTCTGTCATCCCCCTCTCCCCACCCAGACAACGTCGATAGTCGATATACATATCGCTGCTTGGGTCGCACGCACTCTCTCCAAGGTTGCTTTAAAATTCACCCCACCGATCTCTCTCTCTCTCTCTCTCTCTCTCTCTCTCCTCTGGTCACGTTTCCTCCTCTCGGCCCTTCCGCCGTGTCATTACGCGTGTTATTGCGGGTCGCTCGTGATTGCGCCACGATCATGCGTGCGGGATTTAACGCGTCACGAGTACGAGTCGCCGTTTTTACGCCCGTGTTATTTGCGGAAGTGCTCTTTTATCGGCGCGTATAACGCGCTAATCAGATACAAACCCGGCGACTTTTAACGCGGTCGTTTTCCGTTATCAATGTGAATTCCGCTTGAAAAAAAAAAAAAAAAAAAAAAAAAAAAAATTAAATAAAGAAAAGTTTACGATCTCTTACGATTTTTTATTTACGAATGTATAAAAAATGCGAGTGCAAGGAGCGTGACGGAAATCGCGTACGTCTAAATTGATACAGTATACAGCGCTACGCGCTATTTTATGCAGCCGTTAACCGCAAGCATAATAAAATCTATATTTAGACCGTTATATTGCCAACCTCTTAATTACCGCGCTCGCTCAAGTCGTACGTCATTTTACCCGCCATTCGAGCAGCGCCAGTCGAGCACGACTCGCGTGAAATATCGAGGGACTTTTATCGTGCGGGACCGTAAACGCGCAACCGACGGCACTTCCGCGTTTCCGTAAATACGGAACACGCGACGAGTGCTCCACATGGGACAACTGTAACCGGCTCTAACAAGCGAACCGGATAAGCTCGAGCGCGATCGTTCGCCGCGTTTATTTTGCGACGAAGAAAGAGCGCGACTGTGATTCATAGCGTTAAGAGCGGACAAGATACGCCGTCGCGTCTCGCTTCCCGATATGCTTGCGTGAAACATCCGGCGTGACGATACGAATACACACGCAAATTCCTGAATGGAGCTCCATCGTGACCATGAAACGCGGGCGCCGCATCCTCTTCTCATCCTTGCTCTATCTTTGTCATCGCGCTCGATAGAGACGCGCGAGCGAGGCCGTCTAAAAGGGAAGCGCATTGCCAAACGCGACGAATTCGCCTTTCGACGCCGCAGAAAATGTGGCCTCGCATAATCGCCGCACCCGCGTTATAAATCTGTTTCTAAACCCGCGTTCAGAATCTTCCACACAAATGTGCACAAATATTCTTTCAGCGGACTGAATTTTCGAATTTTGCAGAGCTTATCTCCTCGCGCGTTTAGAAAATCGAAATCCGAACCTTTCGGAGCGACGTGCGAGAAACAGGGATGAAGGAAGGAGAAAGATGAGCGGAGGGAGTCGAAGTAACGGCCGTCGACAAAAGGAACGAGCAAAGGGCCTCCGAGGCCGTCGACAAAAGAAACGAGCAAAGGGCCTCCGAAGGCTTGGAAGAGCCGCGTGATGCACATCGCCGTTAGATTCATCTACGGAAGCGGGAGGAAGAAGAGGAAAGTCGATAGAGTCTCTCGAAGAATGAACGTGTGAAGAGACGAGGGCGAAGGGAGAGCGGGACAGGAAGGGAGAAGAAGGAGAGAAATATACGGACGAGAACAGGCAAGGAACAGAATAAGAGCGATGTCTCTCTCCCTCTCTCTCTCTCTCTCTCTCTCTCTCTCTCTCCTCGAGGGTGGCAGAAACTATGCGATCGATAGTTGAATGCCCTCTAGTTGACATGCGTATCCCCTACCTGCTCTCCTGCACGACCCGGCCGTGATAACTCTTCCTCCTGCCTTCCTCCTCCCTTCGCCGCCCCTTCCTTCCCCCTCGTCGACCTTCCTTTCCTTCCTTCCTTCCTTCCTTTCTCCGTCCGTGTTCCCCTCGCGCTCGTGCGAAAAGCGATATCTCGAGCACGCAATTAGAAAGGAAACGGGAGAAAATTCGAAACGGCGATATGTCGACGGGAGCAACGAGGTGGAAAGAAGAGGGAAGATATCAGTTTTGGATGCGATCGGATAGAAATCGTCGACGAACCGCACGCGGGGTAGCTCTAACTCCGCGTATTTTCTAGACTGGCGGCTTACAGATAATTTATAACATCATTGTCTTCTCATATTTTAATATTTGTATATATTGTAGAAATAATAACGTCGATATAATTATTTTTAATTGATTTATATATTATTGCGTTATCTGTTACGTCGATCGAATAAAGCATCATATTCGTGTAATTGTGATATTACTCATATTGAGTTCCATTATTCAACCGTTCAACCAGCAATAAAAGCTAAAATGCCTCTTGACAATATAAGAGCTCTAATTAACAAATTAATCGGAATTCTATTATCAATCGAATTATATTCGACGTGTGCGGGAAAATTGCGAGATATAGAACGTAATATTTTATTAACGAAAAATCAGAACGGGTTTTTTCTATCAAGTCAAGCGGGTAATTTAATTAACAATTCAACAATCGACAAATTTGTCTAGAAGAAATCGCGATCAAAAAAAAAAAAATGGTCTAAGTCCTCGAACTTGAAGGTAAAATTCGCGATTTTAACAAAGACAAAGGCTTACCGAGGATTGTCGAATGGTACTTTTAGCGTGAACAATATCGTAGTTTTCTTAACGTGCGGCACGAAAATGCCGTTAACGTGCCTTTATAGAGCGCGACGGTGAAATTGCACGGCAGCAGGAAAGAGGGATATGTTGTTTTCCGCGAATTATGAAAGCCGTAAAACGAGCCTTTCTTTGTGCGGTATCGCGCTAATCGGCGGAAAAGGCTTTCTGCGTTTTCTTTCTACGCGGGACAAATGCTTCACGTATACGATGCGTGTAACAGCCGCGTGCACGCCCGCTCACAAACACACACCAGCGGCAAAGTATATAAATAATTAACGATCATTACGCCGTTCTCCATTACGTACGTTTACAACGAGACTAGTTAGGCGCTATTAATAAGAATTGAAATCGATATCTTATCGAAGTTTCGCGATAATATCGACCTCTCCTTGAAGACGCCATATTCTGATGCCGATCGATGTTTCTAAGAGGAGAACTTCCCTGTAAGGATTGATAACTATTGAAGTTTGGAATTTTATTAGTTTGGAACTTGGTTCAATAACGTAAAAGTCCGAAACAGCAACAGTTATTCTAGGAAGAGGCCTTCATATGGGAGTATTACTGTTATGTATCATTTTAAGAATGTCATTGACGTCGAAGGTCTCCGATATTTCATTTAATTTCATAAAGTCTTGATTTACGGATGGAATTATTAAAAAAAAAAATCATATGTATACATATGCAATTAAGAACATCGTATTATCATTTATTTCACATCTCGAAATATTTATAATTTTAAATAAATCGAAAGTTTCTAGTCGATTAAAGATGTTAAAAATTCTGTCGTAGTTTCTACAGGAAATCAATCTCGATGTTAAAGAAGATCGTGCCTCGAGGCGAATATCTCGTTGAATCTCATTGAATTTTGTTCGGAAAGGTCAGGTGTTATTGAAGCTACGTTGTGTTTTGCATAGGCAATAATATGCATTATATAGATATACGATCTCTGTGAATTGCGTTTGTCTTGCAATTTCTCAATCTTGTACGATCGACAATGGCTATTATTATTTATCAGAAATCATCATCAGTTTTCCAGAAAATATTAAGACGTGTTAAAAAACTTTGTATGTTAACAAAATTTCATAGGTATCTTTTGACAATCTGATTATAAAACTTTATGATTAATGATAAAATTTAAATAATAATTAAAATATAACGATAAAAATTCAACTTGTACTTTCTTACGTCTATTAGAAAAATAAATTTACATTTACAAATCGTTCGTTAAATTTTTCTAAAAATTAATAATATTTATGAGAAAGAGAGAAAAGAAGTAGACAAAAATAGGTCGGTAAGAATAAGTCGTACGTCATACCAACGCAGAGAATACCTCGTGATGCAGCTATTATGTCATCACAGAACGCAGCTTGTTGACGTCAATCGATTTATGTCGGTCCAGAGCGCGCAAATGCCTAGCATGGTAAACGCAAACATGGAAAAGTATCGCTTGCGCCAATCGCTCGACGGTCAATCGACATGCGCAATCATGATTCCGATAAATTGGGCATAAGCGAGATTGGTGCATCCGCGAGATAAACAATCGCGCTGCGGAAATCATGGTTTGCGATTTGCGTTTTGAATCATTATCCCGTTTTTCGACATTTTGCCTCTCATAGTGGAAAATACGACAAACGTACAAAACAATAATTTACTAAGCGAGATGTTGCCAAAGTTGCAATTCGACTCATTATTCGCGCGCATAAAGCGCACACGCAATTGTGTTACCGTGTAAAAAGAAAAAAAAAAAAAAAAAAAAGAGAGAGAAAAAAACGAGCTGTGCCAGGCGGTAAATGGCATGTTTGGTGTTTCAGGGAATTATCCGCTAAAAGTGTCATTTCCCAGGCAGGTTATAATTTTCACGAAAACGGTGCTGCTACGCCGTGTCGTTAAATGCGACGTGACCTAAAACTGTCATTTCCCGTGATACGCGAGAGCTACATTGTATAGAAATCCGGACAGCTCTCATTTAACGTTCGCGCGTATCATCATGTCCATTGATTTCTCCCTTCCGAGCTCGATCTTGGCATAAAATTCTGCATAATTGCACTATCTGCTAATTTCATTAAGTTAGTTAAACTGCTCGTGAAAAATTTAATTGTTCCATCTGTTGATATGCAATTAAATTATTACGCATGATTTAATAACCATCTGTCACGACGCAAATTATTTAGTAACTTACAACTCGTACCATTTTATCGTGTTTCGAAGAGAGAAAACGATTCTCACTCGCCTTTCCTTCTCTCTCCCCCTCTCTCATATAACATTTTCTGCAAATGTATTTGAGAAAATGCAACAAAATTGGAGCTCTCGCGTAGTGTTCGAAAGTCGACCGCATGCGCGCACGTGCGTGTATGTTTTATTCGCAACGACGAAATTGCCCACCAAAGCGTAAAAAAGATGAAGATGCGTTTCGATGCAATCGATCAATCGTAGGAATCTGGCGGAAGAAAATTGCGTCAAAAAAACCATCCTATAAAAATCCTCTCTGACTAAAGTTAACCGAACGAGAAGATGGTAACGCGGCATCAAATGATCGTGATTAAGAAGAACGCAAGCGATCGGTTCTGAAAGCTGATCTGCAACAACGCTAATTACCATGATGGATGTGGGTCGTGCACTTTTTGCGAGCGGTTGTTCTTCTCGCACGTCAAAAGCCTTCATAAAATATATACGTGCCGGTTTATCATCCGCACTTTTGCCGATTTCCCGCTCATTGCGAGAGCGCAACACGCGCCGTCGTGCTCACGCGTTAATCTGCGTGCGATTAATGATACGTCACCTTATCCTCATTCTAATCAAATACTTTTCTAATAATAATAAAAGAATCAAAAGAATCTCAAGGCAATCTCGATAAGATATGACAGATGATCCATACATTTTTGCCTGAAAATCTCTTCGCGATCTCATTCGCGACAACTAAAATAAAAAATTTATCAACGTTGCTGGGAAAATATGCATCGCTAAAAATTGCAGAATTTCACAAAATTATTAATCCTAATGACGAGACACACCTCTAGGGAAAATAGTAGATTCTATATAATATCATAAAAGTTGTATATCTGACATACACAACTTTTAATGCAGTCCAGATAACGCTGCGATAATAATTTTATGATACGGTTTAACTAACTTAATGAACACGTGTCAGCGTGTAAAACTAAAAATCTACCATCGTGGAAAGAGACGCTGATCCACGAGGACCTACTATTTAAATATTAATACACACATACGAGAGGAAGAGACATATATCCGTCACTCATCTGGGCTCATTCCCTTTAGAATATTTTATGTCAAAACCCTCATATTAAATATCATATCACGTACTAATTATTAAATATCATAAATTAAATATTAAATAAAATTCTCCCCGAGATATAAACATGGAACGGCCTGTGTGATGGCTGGAATATCCGGCTGTAATCCATAAAAACGCGCCGCGGCGTTTTCGCACGTCGACGGCTCCGTCCTCTTTATGTTCCAATTCGTCGCAGGTGGAAATACACGCGGCAATAGCAATGACATTTTCAATTGTCCACGAGATACCCCTTCGCGTCGCGCGCGTCCGGCGAAAGAGAAACACGTCCCATTTCTGTCTATCAAGCAGTCCCGGTAGCTGTAGACGTAGACAAACGATGCCAGGACACTATCGATTACCGGGGCTGTTGGCGCGACATAGCCTCTTCGTCCTAACTCCCGTCAGCAAAATTGTGTTTATGCGTACGTATATGCATGCGTGCGTGCGTGCGTGCGTGCGTGCGTGCGTGCGTGCGTGCGTGCGTGTGATTCGCCCGTTTGTCTCCTTTCAATCCCGTTCGCGCGCGTTCGCCGACTTTATCACCATACAAGAGGCGTATGTATACGTGGTACAGGAGCAGAGGGTGAAAAATACGAAACATAGGGATGAAAAGAAGGGAAAGTGGTTGGACTACCTTTTCAAAATTAAACGAGCACCTGCTCTCTCGCCGGGGTTCACTGGAAATAGCGGGGCTTCGCTTTCAACGACACCGTGAAATGGAGTATTATTTAATGACGGAGCTGAGGTTAATACATACTTTCTAATACTAAATTTAGAACACGTCAGTAATTTATGTTTAATAATAACACACTAGGTTCATGTTTACTCCTTTAAATAGAATTAATAAAATTTATGTAACATCGCCGTAATACACGCGAGATATTCATCTTTCGAAAATATATTCATTATTAAAATTTAACGTATTATTAACCTCCTCTAATTAGACAAAATGTATCTCATCTATGGAAGAAATAGTATATATAAATATCCTACGCGATAAAAATCTTACGGATTTGTTTCAAAAAACGTTTTTAGCTCGTGTTCGTCACGTTCGAATTTTTGCAAAGATAATATCGACTTTAAGTAGGTTTAAAAGTTTTTACTACACAAGGAGATAAACGCGAATTAGTATCCATCCTGTATCCCATTTCAATATTTAAGAATACAGAAACGCTCACAAATATAAAAATTTAATCGGGTTTAGCAGCGCTGTACACGCTGTACTGTAAAACGCTCGTTATAGCAACGGCTGGTTAAATACTGGATGAGAGCTATCTGTCTCGGTCATTATAAATAATTCTGTTATAATTAATGGGAAATTTTGCGCGTAATTACTTTTCACGACGGAGCGCGTAAGTACAACGGAATGAAATTCGTTTCGCTATTAGAAAATCATCTTGCTCTCTTTCTATAGAAGGAAAACGCGCTTATCTCTCTTCTACATTAGTTACGTTTCAGGACTCTGCGAAATTTACAAACGAGATAGAAAAGTAGGTAGATACCGTAATTTACGTCGAAGACGTAATTCTTAAACGAGCTACAAGCGGAGAAATCCTTTACCCGACCTAACACATAGATAAGCGTGTACCATATTTAATTACGATATATTTGTTTAGATGAAGAGAACAGTTTTGCTGGCAAATCTAAAAATTTGATCAGATATAGATTTAAAAATAATTTTGTAAAATATTTAAATATGATAACAATACTTCAAAAATTTTTTCATCTTCCAGCAATCAATTTAAACATCGTATATAATAATTTTGAAGACCCAATAAAATTATTTTCAAATCTGTATCTGATCAAAGTTTTATATTTGCTAACAAAATTGTCTTATCCGCGTGTATTTTATCTTAAATACACCACTTCCAAATATTTAAAAATCAAATATTACGAATACCTACGTTCATATTATTATACGCAGTTTAAAATTGTAATTAGAGAGGCTCTCCTAGATTGCAGGAATGACAGAATGACGAAGGGCGGGGAAAGGATGAGCCAGTAGGAACATCGCTCCACGTTCCATGCCATAGGTACGCACGGAGGGTGGGTTTTCCCGAGGGGGTACGTACGGGCTGTGGACCGCTGGAAAGGGAGCCCCGCGACTAGAAGAGAGGGACGGGTGGTGGAGGGAGCGGCAGGGTGAGGCGGGCAATACGGGGAGGGCCGGGGAGGGAACGGTAGGTAAGGGTAGGGTGCAAAGTTGCGCAGGTCAGGCCAGGTCAAGGCACTCTCCGCCAGCGAACGAAATAACCGACCGACCAACCGACCAACCAACCAACCAACCAACCAACCAACCAACCAACCAATCAACCAACCAACCAACCAACCAACCAACCAACCAACCAATCAACCAACCAACCCAACCTAGGCTGTGCGCACGACCCATGGACCCGTGAGCGTGCGTCTACGCACGTGCAAACTGCGTGTAGCGACGGCACCGACAAACAAGCCTCGCTACCTGACGTATCAGGTGTCTCGCCTTTCGCAAGTTTCCGTTATCCACGACGAGCGTCTTTGAAGTAAAATGTCAATTTGACGCAAACACCGAGGTAAAAATCTCGAAACGTTTGGACGCGACACCTATCAAATACTGCGATCGCGTAATGTGTTTAAATGATTAAATGTGAAAATGTGTCGGCATATATATATATATATATATATGTCGATGCTAACGCACATCGTATTATAAATAATAAATGATGTAATATATGTACAACATTAATGTGCACATTAAATCAAATATTAAATATTAAACATAAATATCAGAAATATCTATTCGACATTTGCGGGTATTTGCGAGTTGAGAAACGTATATTTGCGATACGCAGATTCATATTAACCTGGATCTCTTTGAATTTTTATCCCTCAAAATCTGCCTGTACATTGGAAATCAAAATATTAAAAATTAATTAATTTTTATTACTTCGTACTTTGGACGTAACTTGAATGACGTAATTTGACACGCGGTAAAATACGCAATAATTTAACGTATCGACTTCGGTTCTAAAGCAGAAACAAGCGGTCGTGAAATAGGAAAAAAATTCTGTAACAGGATCAGATTGCGTCTCCGATTCAACGATCGTGGAGGGTCGGAGAATACGAGCTCTCGCTTTTGCAGTCTCCTCGATACCGAAGCAGGGCACGATATAGGTTTCCTATTGAAACTCAACGAGGAGAGATATCCGCTTTGCTCGAAACCGACACGGGGATGGCATATCGTCGAAGGGATCGTCGCTAGCTAACGTGACCGAGAACGCGTGCGGTTAAGACAGGTGGCGATCGGGCGCACGCACCTGACCTACCTGAGAATAGCACAGCGGCAGGTATCTTTAAAGTTTAAAGGGCTCCGCCTTTACACGACAGACAGAGAAAAGTCTGTTCCGCCACACGGAGGGCCGTGATTATCCCATGAGGATTCGCCCCCTCGGCGATGTTCCACCCGATGACGTATCGTGTCTCTCGTGGTGGTCCGCAGAAAAGATTCAAGCGCAGGCGCTCGCGACTATTGTCCGGAAATGATCGATAATCCGGATACGGTCCGAGTTATCAAAAGCAGAAAAGCATTGACAAGAAACGGAGAAAACGGAAAATAATGAGAGAGAGAGAGAGAGAGAGAGAGAGAGAGAGAGAGAGAGAGAGAGAGAGAGAGAGAGAGAGAGAGATGGGGAAGGGAGTAATAAGCGTGGATTACGAAACGCGAAGAGTGAGTCGAAAGATATCGAGTAAGTGGCGGAAGTAGAATGGCGGATTTAATATAGAATAGAGGAAATAAATTTTCAGACGAGCGGATATTTGAAAAATTGAATTTCAGCCGTCGAGGTAAATGTTGAAATAACTTTAAATCAAAGTTCCTGAAATAAACGTCATTTGCTGATAACGGATATCTCGATCTCCGTGAACAATAAATCAATTCTGTATTAATAAACAATCGATATAATAAATATGCTAATAGATAAACGGATAAAGATTTTGTTCGATGAGGTGTGCGCGGGGGACGTTTTTTCCTTCTAGATTCTCGCTCATAAATTAGCGTTTCGCCGTAACGCCGACGCGTACGATGACGTCGAGGCGATGATGTAACGCTTAAAAAGTTTATGTTATCGCGATGCAAAGCGACGCGTTGTTAAACGCAGCTTGCAATAATATGCAACAAACGTATTTCAGACGGTGTATCGCATTTGCAACCTTGTTACTTGTGTCGAATACTTGGCACGCGAGCAAAATCACGTGCAAGATGATAGATTGACGGTCTATTAATCACGAAAGAGCAACGTTAATACCTGTCGTATCTTCTCGCAAATGAAATCCATTTAATCGAACAGCCACGTTTAGCGGAACGTTTTAACGCGGATATTCGGTCGTAAATAAATACTCGCGATATGCGCGCGCGCTCGCTCGATTAAGCAATATTTTGCAGTAACGAGGGCCGTTAATTTATAAATAATGACGTACGCGAATGTAGACGGATCCCGCGTAACGTGCGATCTTCCCGGATCCTGGAGCAGCGAAAGGAAAAAAAAAAAGGAGGAAAGAAAACGAGATTTTTTTCATGCGCGACAAGAGAGGATACGAGAGGAAAGGCGATTACCGCAAATTTCCAAGGTTCGCCTTGCGCGTTCCATCCATTAACTTTCAAATCAATCGCGGCCGAAGGTAGCAGCTGCTTCGCCATATATACTACTTCGCTGTATTTCCGAGAACGGAGAACGGCGGAATATTTTTAAATCGAGCCGCGCCGAGCGTACCCTCCATATCGTGCGGGTTATCGCCGTCTAAAATCGCGTTTCCCTCGAAATTTCTCGTTCATACTCTCGGCAACTCGCTTATCCCCCTCCTTCCTCTCCCCCTCCCCCTCTTTCGCACTGCGAACGATATTTACGTTCGCCCGGCGGGCGGACCGGAAATCGATACACCTCCGCGCGAAATCCGGCACGCGAAACCGCTTTAGGCAGAGCTACGTCGCGCGGGGCAATTTCCAACAACAATTCCGCCCGGGAGCCGCGCGATCCCTCCCTCCTCGTCGTCTCTCTCGTAGCTTCCTCGCGGGGCACCCCACCCGGACGACGGCCGTGTCACGTGCTCGAAAAACGACGTCGCCATCGCTGCGGTGGCGGCGCAATATTGCACCGTGTCGTCATATCGCTCGGGCGTCGCGCTCGCGCTTTTTCATGCGCGCGCGGAGAGGAAGGGAAAAAAAATATGCGGCACGGATCACGTGGTCGTGGCCGCGCACGCCGTGTCGTCGCTATTCGCGTGAACTCTCCGCGAGGCCGTCCGAAAACGGCCCGAGCGGCCGCGCGATTACATCACTCGCGTTGCGAAGCCACGAGGCGCGGCGGAGTCGGAGTTTAGCGCGAAAATTGCGCGAAATTGCGACAACCGCCGCGATAACGATGGCGACGAACGAGGTCGCGGTGCGAGAAAACAGTAAAGAAAGAAAGATCAACGCAAAACGAATGAATCGTGCAGCACCTTTATTGAAGATCGGCGATGTCCAGGAGTAGAGATCGGCGCCCGGGGTCTCGGCCGGCGCGGTGCCGTACGCGCGGAACATCTTCTAGAGCGGGCGATGAGTCTGTCTCGGTCGGTGCTTCCGGTCCGTTGATGCTCGACGAAGGCGCAGTCGACGTAGATCGTTTGGAACGATGCGTATCAAGCGAAGCTCGTTGATTCCTCTAGATCCTTTCCCCTCCGGTCGTTGTTCCTCCTCACTTCACGCTCGTCGATCACTTCGGAGTCCCTCGTTTTTACCTCGTCCACTCTGGTCCGTCTCCGCGGGCACTCTCGACACTTTCGAACTCACTTCGCCGTAGCGGGTAGCGGCTCTTCCGACTCGCGCACTCGCGTTTACAAATGCCGTTCGCTCGGAAGTTCGCCGCGAGATAATATACTCGGCACACACATACGCGTAAGATTCGTGCGATAAAAATTATTCCTATTATTATTATTATTATTATTATTACTATTATTATTGTAAGCGTGGAGAATCAGAGTATAGCCACGCAAACACGTTTCACGCGCGGGCCGACATGCGGACTGACGAACTGTTCGGCGAGGTCTGAATAGAGCTGCGTTGTCCACCGGAGGAGCGTGAAGTTGTCCGCGACGACGTCGACGATCGCGACATTCACGATCCCGTCAAGTCACCGCGAGGGTCATGGATGCGCGCTCGGAGTGGCTGCCACTTCTCCTCCTCTCCTTCTCTCTTTCTGTCTCTCTCCCTCTCTTCCGCTCCTCCACCGATCGCTCTCTTTCTTGGCTCGGCGCCCCTCGACGTCTACCGTGCGCGCGCGCGCGCGCGCACACGCAATTCGCACCTCGCACTTCGATATTAATCGCGACGAGCGCGATAAGGAGAATCGAACGCGATTCACTTCACGGCGTTGCTACGCGCGTCCGGCTCGCTCGCGCGGTACGAATAATATCTCTCTCTTTCCGCTTCCTCCTTACGACCGGTGGCAATTTGACTTGGGTTTTGGGTTGTTTCGTCAAGTCGCTCGACAATCCGCGTGGAACGATCGCGCGCAAGAGACTGCCGCCGCAAGGTGCCGGAGCTGAGCGGCCGGAGGCCGAGAGTCCGCCGTCACGGCTGAGGACGTAAAAAGGTTTGTTGCCACCGCCGCTCCGGCAGGCAAGCAAGCAAGCAAGCAAGCAAGCAAGCAGGCAGGCAGGCAGGCAGGCAGGCAGGCAGGCTGGCAGGCTGGCAGGTTACTTTACTCGAGGGAGACCGGAATCGACGGCGGGAAGGTTGGCGGCTGGCGGCCGCGCGCTCGGCTGACAGTGGCCGTCGCTCCTCGTGTATACGTCGCTCTCCCTTCCTCTCACCCTCCGTGATATATCGTGATATATCGTCGTCCCCGTCGGCCGACCTCGTCCAATCTGCTTCCCCGTGCGTGAGTCGCGTGAGTCTCCGCTTTCCAAGTAAGCGAGCGTAGCGGAGTCTTAAGTGTTTTTTCGGAAAAGGCGTTGCCTTTTGCGACCGGCGGCGCGTGAACGGCGTGCGATGCGCGCTACTCGAGGCTCGGTGAAGGAATGGCCGCTCCGCGATGGTCCCCGGCCCCCAGGCGTGGGAGGAAGCGGGGCGCGGCGTGTGGTGGGGGAAAAAAGCAGAGTCCCTATCGCGCGCGCGGTAGATGGTGCATGTGCCAGCGACTGGCTGCGCACGTGTGCGTACGTATACGCACGCATACGTACATGTGCGTGCGTGCCCGCGTGCATGCGTGAGTGAGTTGCGAGCGTGTGCGAGGAAGACGATGGAAGAGCAGCAATGAGAGACAATGACGGAGACAAGGCGAAACCGGCGAACGGACGGAGCGAGAAAACGAAAACAGGAGATAGGAGGGGGGAGGCAGGAGGCAGCGGAGTAAAGAGTAAAGAGAAGCGAGAGAACGAACGAAGGAAAGAGAGAAGGAGAAAATGAATGTGAATGAGCAAGTGCGATGGAAAAAGAACGAGGGAGAAGGACGGGGTCACGCTATATGAAGCGGGAGACGTATCTCAGGACCGTAAGTCGGTCGCGGCGATACTCGGGTTTATTCTTGCGATAACACTCTTCTCATTAATTCTTTACAACTTGCAGGATAGACCCGACGTAACCGCTTTATGACAATTCGCTTTATAGCTTTTAAACACCGGAGACAAAGCGTGATCACGTGATACCGCCAGAGGAGAGATTGAATTTTTCCATGTTTTTGAAATTCCTCAAATAACTGAAGCGACATCAATTAATAACGTCGAAATGTCAACAGAGTAAATCCAAGTATTCGAAGTTAGTTTTAATAAAAAGATTAAAATATTGACGCGAATATCGAAGGTCGTTGAATAAAAATTTAATACACATGTGGATGTTATTTAACTGTCGAATCAATTACTTTTAATTCAATGAACCTTCATCGCGAGTTTCTCTGGATTTGACGGAGTCAAGGCTTTATTTACATCGCGTTATAGTAATACAACTCGTGGACGCGAGTTTTAATCAATTTTCGCGGTTTGCTCGCAGGCGTTATGACAGCATCGTTACGTCACTGTCCTCGAGTGGTGGTCGACGTTCGTGGTTGCTATGGGGTTAAGGTGGGGTGCGTCGCAGGGGCCGGGGGGAGCAGCGCGGCACCACTGGAGATAAAAAAGATAGAAAACCTTGTTACGCATGTGCGTATCGGAGCACGAGCGAAAACGTCGCGCACGTCCGCGTGTGCGTACGCGTGTGCGTGCGGCTAAAAGTTGTGCGTGCCTGTACCTGTGCGACGCACGCACGCACGCACACACACACACGCACGCACGCACAGCGGATCTGCGTTAAAACGCGATGACTCAAAACACACGCATGTGCGTCTCGTCAGTAATATTAGTAATGCGTATATATCTATCTATCTACCCGCCGTGTCCGACGTCCGCCACCGGTAACCCCCGGTGATCTCCCCCGGTGATCTCCCCCCCTTGTTCCACCCTCCCTCCTCCCCTCCCCGTCCAAATACCGATTTCGATTCTCCACGCGAATTTAAATGGTCGCCAATTAGGCTTCCTCCCGTTTATCGACGCCCGATTGTCCATGGGAGCCAGCTGTTGAGGTATCGACGAGTAACGATCTCGACGGCGAGATTCGCGAAAGTGATATGGAAGTGATATTTCAGATCGTTATCAGACAAATAGAAGTTTCTCTATGTTATGGAACCGCTCCAGTTTTGAAAGAATTCCTATTGTACGTTGTGATATTTTTACTTCGACTTTTAAATCAAACTACAGAGACATACTTTAATGTTATTTCAAGAAAGTCAGATTGTATTTTTTTTATCTTCCTTTTTTTTTTTACTATTGACGTAACAGAATGAAATATCGTTTGTAATGTATTATTAAACAGCTAAAAACTTATGCGAAAGTTATGAATTTATGAGCGAGCTTGGAAATACTCTATCTGAATATTGCTGTCTGTTTGATATATTTCTTAATGTTTTAAAAATACAATAAATTCGTCTTACTCGCTTGTTCAAATTCGTTGAAATTAAGCTGACGCATCTTTCGTTGCACCGTCATGAATTTTACACGAAAATAATATCTGTTGTGTATACCGGCACGGATAAACAAGTTGTGAATGAAAACTCGAAATAAAGGTCTCCTTCTCGATGTGAAAGTTCTTTTTTAACGTTCTGAAAATAAAAGTGAAGAGATACAATATTATATGCGAGAGGTGCCTAGATCCGCGCCTTTTCGATGTCGATTAAAATCAGAATCGCGGATTGACCGGCACTAATATTTAATAGATTAGAAACGACCTCGGAAATTAAACGTTTCGTGCGCCGGAATTAAATGTCGGCGCGTTCGGGCTTCTCTCTGTCGAATGCCAAATATTACGCCTACGTAGCCGGAATCATTATACATCACGGTTCTGCAATTAGTATAAGCGCGATTTCAATGCGAACTATTGATGATTGAAAGCTCGTACGCGGCTCGTACCGGTATTACTTTCAGGTAGCGCGTTTCCGGAAATTGGTGCAATATCGCATAGATTAAACTGAAATCATAACGTAACTCGCTCCAAAGCTGCCCTAGGTATATAGTTTAGATAAATATCATTTACATTTAATCACTAATAATCATTATATTATAGACAACTATATCGCGTTGCGGTTTACTTCATCCGACATGCTGGTCGTGCGATCTCGTATTATAACACATAAAGCCGTGTGGAGCGTTAATTAGCGACAATTCCACGTATATCCCTGATTAATAGGCTTCGGAGGGAACTCATTAATGATTGACGTAAAGTCAGTCATTCAAACTGAGCGGGCGTAATCGGTGCGGAAAATAAAACGCCGGGCAATAACAAAAAATGTTCTGGCACTTCGTCGCAGGCAGACGGCGACGTGGACAACTACGACGACGACTACGCAAAGCAACCTGATAACACCTTCAAGGCTGTCTGCTCGCGATGCGAATGCGTTCGCGATGCTTATACACAAGTTTCTGCATATGCACGCCGTGTACGCCGTGTACGCGAATGTCGATTTCGACGTGCGTGTTTCGGCAAGCGCAGTTGAAATCGAGCGCTTCGAAAGTGGATGATGTTTAATGAGGGCAAACAAATTTCAAAGTGAAAAAACTGGAGATTCGTAGAGGATAAAAAAGAAATTGCGGCGCGTCTAATCGAATGGAATATGAATAAGCGAACGTGACATAGCAACTTAAAGTTTGAATGTAGCTTAAAGAATTATCAGTGTAATATTCCTCATTATTTACATAGTGCATTCATTGCCAGATCGTTATGCAAGTTTAGTTAAATTTGAACTTTTAATTTCTGTGTTACAAAGAATAAAATTATTATGTTTATATACGTATATTTGAAATCTGTTCGGAATGTAGTGTTAGGCAAATTGTTGGCGAATCTTTTCGCCATGTTGGAAATACATTAGTAGCCTAGTGCAGTCGTATGTAACTTTGGTATTATGCTGAAGTATATCGTATCCGTGAGTTGTTATCTAAAGTAAGGTAGAGATAATCATAACGAATATCACGTAAATACTCGCTATTGCGTTTTCCGTTCAACATAACGCGCGAGTCATACCTGCGAGTCATGCGCACTTTATTTCCGCAATTGGTCGTGTAATTGGATTTCTCGCCTAGTCAAATGCAGACATTTACATATAAACACAGCAACGTTTAAGAATATTTTCAAATCTTTTCTCAACGAGCAACGTAAATGCACACGTACAATAAAGAAACGGCTGTCGGGCCACTTCGTTTAGATCACGTATGACTTCAAAACATATAATAATTTTTTATCGATATTAATAAAAAGATAACGTACAATTTTGAGACAGTGGTAAATGTAACATTTAGCTTTATTTCACAAAATAAAGTAAAGTACTTCTAAGATTTATGCGGAAATAAAACAAACGCTCTCTTTAGGATTATCATTATTATTATATTAAATCATTATTATATTAAAAATGAAATATTGTGATTCCCCTTTCGTATAAATGAAATACGATTTATGTGGAAATTTGAAAGAGCTCGCTAATGAATTATGCGGTTTACCTTAATACGAGCGTGCTGACTGCATCGGATATCAAATTACCCGTATAACAAGCGGTGATTCGCCACGGCGGGGCTCTCGAAACGACGTCGCATATGTTCGACAGCCTCGCTGGACATATTTTCGCGTGGAGATACATCAGCCGTAATCGCGTGGTATCGCCGATGGAAGGAGAGGAGGAGACGCCAGATATTCTCTGCGTGCCACGCACAGAGAGACATGCGTGCACACGCGGCTCTCCCGCCGTACGCGGCGCGGCCAAGAGGCCGCACGGAAAAATATGAATCATTTCTCCGGGCCATTAACGCATCTGCGTATTCGCAGGGCTACCCTCCTCGTGCATTCATTTGTCTGGCGGCGCCGTGGCCGTCTCTCCCTCTCGGTACGTTCGTAATAATATTTCGTGAAACCCGGCGCGCCGGGCCGAGCGTGCAAAAAGGGGTTCGAGAAACGCACTCGTCGAGCGAAGTGAAAGAGAGCCCGGTGTTAGAAGAGCGAACCGAGACATTCATCCATATCACGTGCGATTTTTTTTCTCTCTTGACGCGCAATTTTTTTTTTTTTTTTTTCAGCACGAAAAAGATGAAACGCGTCCCAATCTGGTTTTTCTTTTGTTCGGCGTACGTCGATTCGTTCGAGAATGATGTAATTGTTTTCTTTTTTCTTCGTTTTGAGCCACCAAGTTATTTGGAAAATTCAGATAAATTACTTTTGCCTAAACAGAGGAAAGCTTTTTAGTTAGTTGCAATCGCGGTTAAGAATTATATGGCATAATATTAATGATTTAATATAACAATAATATTAATAATAAAAACTAAAGCGGCGATGATTAAGCGTGCTTAATCACTGATTGCAATTTCAATACCGGTACCTCGGAATCAGCGAACCTTTTACGAAATATCGCGCATGTAAAAGAAATTTAACGTGTGAACGTGTGATGCTCACGACGTTGCGCTCGGCGGGGTTTCGGGCTCGAAATCGCATATGCGTTTCTCTCGCGATTACGCACCGACTTGGCGCGTTGCGCCGTATAATTCGCATTGCCCGACAATAAACGGCACAACATCGATCGCGAGTAATTAAACTCGGGGAGCGTGTGTATATGGAACGTGCAGCATGGAAGATCTGTGCACGCCGTGACATTCAGCGTTTCTAGCCTTTAGGGCTAGATCGAACCCTCCCCCTCCTCTCTCTCTCTCTCTCTGTTTCTCTTCTTATGGCGAGAAAAACGCCACCGCGATCACATAGCGGAAAGTTCCTATTTGTTTCCAGGCCGCGGAGCGTAATCTCAAGTCTCGCTCTCGCGAGGTATCGTTACAGACCGTCACAGAAATACGGGGAAGCGATACGTCGTCCCGTCTCTCTCTGTGTGTGTATCTATGTGTGTGTGTGCGCGTGCACGAACGCTTGTGCACGAGAGGTGTACCGATATGAAGGATGGTTTAATCAATGTCCAAGGTTAAGCGGTACAATTATTAGCGCGCGCTCGTTGCGACATACTCGCTCGCTCGTTCGCTCGCGCGAGTCCGTGTCAATACGAGCGACGTCGCCTCGGTGTGCGTGTTTTGTGACGCACATTCGTTACATAATGACGTGGTCGGTGTGGTCGGACCAGCCGTGCGAGCGCGAGTCGCGAGTACCACGCGAGCCCACGATGCTCCAAGTTTCGCGCTTTTGTTTCGTTCGATATTTCTAGCGACGACCGCCCGTTTCTTTCTCTGCGTTTTCTCGAAGGACGGGAGACCGCGCTGCCCTTTACCCGCGATTTTTTCCCAATGACATTTTCATAAATGGCAGCTATCTATAAGCGATCTTTATATCGGTGGATAAGAGGAGGAAATCAATATTAATTACCGCGAGTCGGCATACCTATATAGAGAGGTGTCCCAGATTGCCCGCACTTCTTTTTACGTACCGAGCTTTTTCGATGGCTAAAAGTTGGTTTTGTCTTAACAAAAATGCCGACAGTTCTTGTAACGTAATAACCTAGCGAGTATCTGGGCATCAGTGGTATAAATAGATAACAACAGAGCCAAATTGAGTCCACGTGTATGCACGGGAGCTAAATCCGTCCCGTCTGACTGAAGAGAAAGAGAGAAAGAGAGAAAGAGAGAAAGAGAGAAGAGAGAGAGAGAGAGAGAGAGAGAGAGAGAGAGAGAGAGAGAGAGACGGAAAGAGAGATACAAAACGCACATTTGCACTATCATTCCAGAGCGCGTTATTCTTTCATTCGAGATAACATACGCTATCTTCTGTCGCGCTTATAAATAATGCGTCGCTGGAATACTCCGCCGAAATTTTCTCGGCTTTATCGCCCCCGATAGCTAATCCGACCGGCCGTAAAACAAAAATTGTGACGGCAGCGTCGTTAATGTCATACACTACGCACACTCCTCATAAATATGAATCGCGAGGTGGGGAAGTGGGGGAAGTCGAGCTGACGATACTTGGCGAGTTCTGGTCTCGAGTTCGTTACGAATTATATAACGGGGAGACGACGCGAGAGCGGCGCGTGAGTGAATTTAGACGTTTAAACGCGATCTCTCGTTTTTCTGCGACGAGGGTTCCACGTTCCTTTCGAAAGGTCGTCTCACCCGGCGAAAAGGCGAACGAACCCGCCGAGGAAGCGATCGGCAAAATCGGCCGCCTCATTTTCGTGTCGAGCGCGTAGAACGGTTTAAGTTAAGTATCGGGGGGGATATAATTTTCCGTTGCCGGTAACGTTCCTAATTTTGCGCACACGCGCGCGCGCTACACACTTCTGTTAAACAAGCGGGGAGAAAAGAGAGGCAGCGGAAAAAATCGCCGAGCACAACGAGCCACGAACGAGCCCGAGACGGCCGCGACTGCATAAATTTGCATGTGCGCCGCATGCGAGAGAGAGAGAGACCCGTGTATTAGTATAGCGGGAATCTCGTCCTCGAGACGGTTCGTGAATCTTAACAGTTTGTCCTCTGCCAGATTTCGTACGTTCGCGTTCGTACGCACACGAACCGAAATGTCTTCGATATCAATTACCGGGCGATGGTTAACAGCATCGTAAATTTCACGGGGACTCCCGTCAGCGCCGTGTCCAGTTAACGTGTCCGTGCAATAAAAATCTATCCCGTTGCAAAACACGCGGAGCGAAGCATGAATATTAAAATATCGAAAAAGGAAGAAGAAAAAAACAGTTAATTAATTCGTTAAGATACGAATATTGGATCGTAATATTTTTTTATGGGTAGAAAATCCATTGAGAAATGTCCATAACACGCGCTTCTCGCCTAGTTGTATTTTTTTTTTTTTTTTTTTTTTTTTTTTAATAATTTCCTGCATCGATCGACACGTCGAAACTGCTTTATTTAAATGCCGAACGATCTTCGGTATCCCGAAGATACTTTCACAAATCTCTCGAGGAGATCGTTTCGTGAATAGGAAATAAAATCTTTCATCGACGGAACTCCAATATTTAAATCACTGGCCTAATAATTTCACGCGCTGAATCTGTGCTGAATAATTCAATAGCAATTGAAGGCTTACCCAATGAAACTCTTCGTATTAAAAATATCAACTGTCCCCCGAGAGAGGATGCAAAAATTATAAAGTCCTTCGTAAAGTTTTTTAAGTCCTAAAACCTTTTCTTCACTTATATCATCTTAAAAAGATAAGATAAAACGTTAATGAATAAAAGTTTCCTCGGGATAACGTGCACGGCATTAAAATACGACTTTAAGGAGCTCGTTAGAGGATGATCATTAAAAAATCAGAATTCTTTTTTTAACGCGTTGTTCGCGCTTCTCTCGTTACGCTTTCTTCGGTGTCAACCATGGTGTGGAAACAGCCATGACAATACATAGGCCGCGTTTCGTAATACCAGTCCGGCAACGATCTGTCGCTCGGAGTCGCTAATGAAATCTTTAAATACAAAAACAGCAAGTTGAAAACTTTTTTTGCAACAAACGGGTGCAAAGGAATCGGTTTACACAGTCGGTGCAGGGAGCGTATGCATCTGTATGATTTTGCAATTGTGGGGAGACGGTTACGTAAAAGTTGAAAAAAACACGTCGGATTTGAGAATATGTATCACCATTAGTAATTTACATGTCGCACATAAATTTCCGAGAAACACGCGCGTAAAGCGCTGATATTTTTCCTTTTACGTGCAATAACGTTACAGTTTCGCCTTCCTCGTATACAAAGTTGTTTTTGAGATTATGTTTAAACAAATGACGAAATAAACCATGACACACGAATCACGTCCTTTATTTCCTTTCTCCGGATGAAAATAAGTCTCTTTTCATTATAAAATTTTGTAATAAATGAATATTTGAATAACAAAAACACACATTTCTATTTCTAGGAGGATCATTTTTAAATAATCAACTTTTAACGCAAAACTCGCAATAAAATTGGAATTTTCTGAAAATCAACATATATCACGTTTCTTCGCGATTATATATTTTTGCGCAACTGATGAAATTGATCTTTTATCGGCTACTTTTTCATTAATTCGTTCGTCAGATTTACGCGGACTCGTATGAAGACGAGCGAGATCGAGATGAAAATGAAAGAGAGAGCGAGAACGAATAAAATCAAGCCGAGAACGTGACAGAGAGAGAGAGAGAGAGAGAGAGAGAGAGAGAAGGAGGAGAGAGAGAGAAGGGGAAGGAGAGATCCCTCGGGCGAAACGCCGACCTCTTTAGCTAAAATAAGCGGAAGTAAGTAACGAGTCGGGAATCTAAATTTAGACCATCACGGCGTGTGCTCATCCTTCAGCCTGTGCTATTACGTTCAGCCTTGTCGTTGCATATCTCGTCGCGTGCTACGCGTACACGCACGCATACGCGCGCGTCTAAAAGTTCACGGATTAATCTGACCGGCGTCGTAACATCGTTACGGGGACGTGCGTGTGAGTGCAGTCGGACCAGCTGACTGCCAAAACAGCTGTAGTGTGATGCGCGATGATGCATTATAGTCACCGGGCCTTTACTCGCTCTCGGCCCGTGCCCGAGGTCTTAGCCCGACTGATTTAGTCGTCCGACATCCCGAAACAGATCTGACTAGATCGCACGTAACGATCGACCCGGTATCATCTGACGAGAATTTCGAGCGTTGTCTTTACGAAAACAAACGTTGTCTTGACGCTCGTCAAGCAGATGCGAATTGAAAAATTATCTCGATATGTTTCTCATTGTCAAGTAAAAAATTCCACTGTAAAGGAATCAATCGTCGTTTTTCAAATGTAAGAGATTTGTACAAAAGATTGGATTTGCTTGCCACAATATCTATCTATCTTCGTATTTTCACAATCTATTTTTATTAAATTAATTTTTTGTTATTCATTGTTCAAATTCATTTCTCGCAATATTTTTATCATGTAAGTTAATTATCAATTAGTGTTAATAAATGATTAGCACGAGGTGCTAGTCACTAGTAATTTAAATATAAGCATGACTAACATCGGAAAGATGTGAGATATCGTGCAATAAAATATGCACATATGGAATATCGCATGATTTAAAATTTTCCGTAGTATTGCATTTCTTGAGTCTGCGAGTCTGCTAAATTCAAATGACTGCATCGATCAGTCGTCCCTATGGGATTCTGTCTCCAAGAAATCCGCAAATTATCATGTGTAGCTGTTTATAAAAAAATGCAAATTGATATACGTCGTAATACATTTCTCTTATCATGCAGCAGACCAGTGTGACGTTCCGATACTGCCATTGGCAAGACATTCTCGCGCAGGTCGTTAAATAAATCTCGATGGTTCAATAGCAGCGTGTGACAAAGACTCGTAAACCATGGACATTCAAAATTATGCTATTGTTAATCGTCATAATACCAACGGGTTAATATCGCTCAACTTTATTTGAAATAATCGGGGCGCCAGAACGTCTCAAACAATCGAAATCAGTAGACGGTCTTATAATATCCTGATTAATTAATCTAATTATGCTCCAGTCAGTTGCATGCAGTCGCGGTTGCGTCATTCGAAATCATATTGTCGTGAGAAACGCGTAATTGGCGTCTTATTCTTGGCTCGCTGAACACAAATTTCGTGGAGAAATTTATCACCCTTAAATTTAATTCTCCTCTTACATAGAATTCTCATATAAGATATTATTGATTAGTCTTTCTTTTATATTTAGAGGTGGAAAAACTTAATATTAACATTACATTAATACTAATATACTATATATTATAAGTATATATTAAATACAAAAAAGTGAGAAATTTTGAAAAAGCTCAATACGTTTCTTATTCAAAGGTCATTTAATTTTACATGGATTTCGAGACTCGTGCTTTTTCGCCGTACTTTCACGCGTATTCCTCACGAAGGCACAATTCTTCTTCTGCTCCGACTTCGGTAATGAACTTCGCCGTGATAAGGATCGTGACGAATGGTAATATTCACGTTTCGGACAAATGAGCGAGGCGAAATCTGTCATCGTGCAGGCGCGAATCATAATCCGTAGGTGTAGGTTTCACGAGGCAGAGGCCGTGTTATCTTCGTCGAGGAAAACAGATGTCGCGCGGAGTGAAAAAAAAAAAAAAAACCTATTCCGGACTGATAAGGTGAAACACGCCCAAAAACTGATACCGAGTGAGTTACGAGGCGGCGGCCGCAAGCTCGGAACATCGCGTCGCGTTCGTTGTTCGACGCGGATGTGACTCCGAGCCGATCCATCTATATCCCCTCCCCCCCCCTCCCTCCCCCTCCCGCCTCGCGCGTTATCTGCAGATTTTCAATCCGAGAGCGTTTCAGACGTGCAGCGCACCACTGTGGTTTATGGTCCGCACTGCTCGATAACGATTTAATAGGATCCCTGGTGTCGCAGAACGCGGTCACGGAGCCAGCGGCGATCTTGCACTCTCGGCGAACGATATTGGTACGCCTTCGATTCGGATTTCATAACTGCAGTCGCGACAAAGATAATGTTCGAGCTCCTATAAATCCTCCGTATAAATCAGAGATTCCTCCGCGTTAATAGCGTTAAATATTGAATACCTGGTTGAAGACTACACGAAGATTTCAATCTTCCTATTAGACGAAAATATACGACCTTTTTTTAAGTCTAAAAGAATCCGGAGTAAATCGATAAAAGAATATGTCGGTTAAGGAGATATCGAAAGAGCATTGGTGCGAATTTACGATTTTACTTTGGGATTGGAAAGCTAAATGTATCTACACGTGACGTCAGCTTTCATTATGTCTTAAGTAACTAAGTTTATTTCCAGCTATATCGATATACAGATATACCGCGTAAAGATAAACGGATTATTATTGTATTTATTATTATCGTTTCGTTCATTTTATCGCGTTCTATAAGGCGTTCTCTAATTCGCTAATTTCATTCGCGTCATGTTTTTTTGCTAAGAAGATAACAGTATTACGATACTGAGCGCTGTCCTTGAGAACTTTTATTAGTTAGTAGGCTTCTTCGAGGAATGTTTATTTTCTCCAACAAAGACTGTTAGCAATTGAATATAACATAATTTTTTTAATCACGATTTCGTATCTACGTTCATTAATACTTTGTTACACTGTTACACGATTTAATAATATCATAATTTATTTAATTTTATTTTGTATTTTTCTGAATTCGGAATTACAAAAATTTAATTTTAATGAAGGTTACCAGCGCAATATTATTATTCAAATTAATTTCATTTTTTAAATTATAATTTATACTGTGGACTATCATGTATATTCAATCAGTATTGTAACGTACTGATTAATAGAAAATTTTTAATTGCTTTCCTTCGTCAGTTTATACAATCGGTTTATACTATTCAATTTTGGAAAGACAAAAAAAAATCGAATGTAATAATTTCAACTAGGGCACAAATTCTATTCAAAAAATATAATAAAGCGAAAGGAAGTATTATATCTACATAATATTTATTTTTATATTTCACAACAATTGTATAAACATGGAAAAGATAAATTTTATTCCAGAAATGTATGCATAATAAATCGATAAACGATCGTGTATATATTCCAAGATAAATATTATTAATCTATCCTCCTCCCCTATTCACGCATTTTAAAACAATCGCTTTGTAGCACGTCGTACTATTTTTATAGTATTAATTTACATATATTATTTTTATAATATTAACTTAATTAAGTACATTTACATGTATGTCTTATATCTTTTTCTTCCTAAGTTTGCTACCTTAAAGAAAAAAACTTTGATAGAATATAATTTATCTCACTCACCGATATCACGCGCAGCAGAGAAATTAAAACTCATTAAACTGCAAAATAAAAACGTATCCTAATTGTAGCAAACGAATAAGTAATGTTTCAAAAATTATTGTATGTGCAAAATAATTATCGACGAATTAATTAATTGCAATAAAATAGCATAAATAAAGTAGAAAATAGATTACTCAAATAGATATGATTACTCACCTCATGGTTGCTCCGCCGTCGCTTCCTAGATCTCGTCCTCCTCTCGGATCATCAACGTTGTCAGATTCGTTGCACTCACACAACACAACACAACGCGAAAACGCAGTTAATTACGATCGCGGGCGAATATTAATCACCAGAACGCACGGCGATCACATGGAATTTTACACAGTATTCCCGATATTAATCGCACATGATTACATCACGATGAAAGAATAACGCGAGAAAGATACACAAGAGACGTTGTATTTCGCTCGAAGTTTCGCGATATTTTATGAATAATGATGATGATAATAATAATAATAATAATAATAATAATAATAATAATAATAATAATAATAATAATAATCGGAAAGAGTTAGAAAGAGTTAGAAAATTCATTAGCAATTTTATCATGGCATCGAACAATGTCATTTATGAAAACGGTTAATTAAGATGCGTTGAACTATCCTATAGATACATAAACGATAAATTCATTACAATAAATTTTTTGTATTATTATTATTATTATTATTATTAAATCCTCGGTGAATTATTATTATAAAATGCGATATCAATAACGGTTTTTCATTAGTTAATTCGATTTGCGTATTGCTTCGTATTTCCAATCAACGGATTACGTCGAAATCTTCGCGAAGAATTCGACACACGCGATCGACGCGCGAGTATATTCGGGTCCAGGCCTCGTTAAAGTAACAATTAAATTGCCCGCAAACATCGCGGCGAAATAACAACTTGTTACTCCCGTTTCTCTTATCTCGACATATCCATTTCATCGAGTAAACCGCGCGATATACGTGCCATAAACGGCCATCGCGTTGATACGCTCGCGGATGGTTAATCTCGGGAAGATCAATCGATAACCGGCCAACAAATTATAAGAAAATGATCGCGGTTTTCCCGATTACTTACCGCGATTACTTCGAAAAGTAATAACGCACACGGAGCGGCCGACGCCGCCGTCCGCCGACCTCGAGTTTCGTCGCGCGAATGAGATACTCGCTCGACCTTGCCTACGCATAGCGCTACAAAAACAAATACCAAGGCCACTTCGGCAGCCAATGTTGTCGATCATAGGATAACATATAATTGTATTAAGAAATACAATTTCGCCGAATTTAATCGTTTGTATCCGCGGACGATTTGAATAAGCTAATTTCTCACGTATTCGTGAACTCGTTAGTGTCACTCCAGACGATTAATTGTATCTGATTGAGTTTTAAAAAATTTATCAAATATTATTATTTAGTTATTGCTAACTCTAACGGCAAATACTGTACTGTCGACACAAAAAAATTATTAGTTATGTAAAATGTATACATATGTAGATTATTAAATTTTCACTGTTACATCGTTAAATTATTTAATTTTGTTTCGTTATAAAAATGTAAATAATAATCTATTCAATTGCTCCGATTAAATGCTTAAATTGTGAGGTAGAGGTTTATTTAAATAATAAAATTTATTTTTATTCTAATAAAAAAATTTGTATGTAATCTTAATTATTACTGTTTCTTTTATCCATATTTTCTACATCATAAAAGAATAAACTGTACTCTTTATAAATAAACAAACAGAATAGATCGTCGTAAAAATGTAACATCCTAATTTTCTTATTTATTAAAATCATATAAGTTAATTTATTTTTGGAACATAAAACGATTAGAAAAAGATAATAATAGATAATAATTATAAGCAATTTAATATAATAGGACGCGAACATGTTTGCACAACAAAAAGTAATAATGGGCAATACTCAAGTAGCAGGAGAGGACCATAAAAAAATTTATGGCTGTTGAGCTATAGAAAAATTAGTAAGATAAATTTCATTTTTACAGTTAATTTAGCCTTAGATTTAATTATTCTTTCATATTAAATGTAAATATATCGATAAAGGAAGTCTGCTCCCGATGACTTTGACCTTGATATACATATGTTATGACAACATTCAAAAGGTTTTAGCCGTCGCTCGCTCTTTATTAAAAAGTTCAAGGTCATCGGGGCAGATTCCCCTCATCGGTATATTTATCATATTAAATAATTAATTATCAATTAGTTAAAAAAAGGAGTTAAACAAATTAAAATTTGCTACTACCGATTGCGAATTTTAACAACTGATATTGTTATAACATTGAAAGTTGCATGTCATATCTGAATTTGCATTACAAGAAATCAAAAAATAAAATCGATAAAGTGGTATAAATCAATATATCACGTGAATTAACTGGTTTTAACAACTCTGATCGCGTGTAAAATTATTATATAGCATCGAAATTTTCATATTCAAATTTTATAATTAATTTCCAGATTATGCCATTAAAATATTGCACGGTGACTGTGAGCTGCCCTGTATATTAAATTTCCCGTTTCCCTTGTTACACTTAAAGCGGTAGTATTATTCACGTGTTATATTTCACACGTTTTGAATTTTGAAACGATTGTCCCGCTGACGCTAGAAAAGCTGAGTGCACTCTAGTGTATAAAGCGTGTCAAAACTTTCGCATATTTCGAGAGCACCCGGCAGTACCTTGAAAGCATTGCGCTATTGGGAAACCAAATGGATATCGCGTGCACCTTCACGAGGATTACATAATATTACGACGTAAACGGCTGTACAGTCCGGCCTTCGACGAACTACTCTTCTTCCGCGGCAAGTTAACGGAAATGTCCCTCCCCGAGCAAGAACTTTTGCATCGGAACTAAATTATCGTAAAATATAATTCGTGCGTATTATAAAAATGTTAAATTCGACATGCATGGTCATTTTGCATAAGATGACATGCGGTGGTTTCTCAACTTTCTCGAACGCGCGATGCACTTTCGAGCCACTGATATTTCGGTGTCGCATTAAGGTGGTAAATGACGCGCGAGATAGACTTTGATAGTACGCTCGTATATTTTCACGAATATATATCTGAGTTTAACTTCCGCTCGGTTAGACGCGTCAATTTAGAGAAAAAAAAAAAATGTCATTTCCTTTAATTCAACTTTTGTTGTCGTTCGAATTAAGACGAGAAGGACGCGTCTATTTAGATTCCAAATTTAGATGTAATAAAATGTGTACAAAAAAAAATTCGCAATACTCTATAAATGGCAAGAAGTGCTGATAACATTAAGCTTTATCCCCTATTTCTTTATATCGCCCTTTTATGTTTCATTGCGTTTCGGCCTTTATATAGTTCTTGTGCGACGCTCGCATGTTATGTGACTGCCGGCTGGCTAATTTCTCTGGAGGCGCACAAAACTTGACTGTGCCCGAAGACGGCCATTCTTGCGGCCCCGGCGTAACTGTGAGGGCGATAAACGGCCTTAAAGCAGTACCCCGGAGGGGGGACCGAAGCAGAAAGGGGAAGGGGAAGCCATGGCAAGGGGGGTCAATGTCCTATACCCTATGCCGACGGTCGGATCCACCCCTAGATACGCGCAAATGACGCCGTTGATGGATCTGGTCTATGGTGTTGGGCATGGAAAAGAGGGGGGGGGGGGGTGAAGCGGGAGGGGGGGGCCGGGGTGATTGATGAGGGAATCTACAGCCTACCGAGCCACTCTACGGCCCTAACTTAATCGCGCATCTCACGCTGACCTCGATATCGCTGAAAATATCCCTCCCCCGCCGCGCCACTCGTCCCGTTTCCTCCAGCTATCGCTGCTTTCTTACCACCGCGTTTCTACTTTCTTGCCTTTTGCCGAGATACCCCCCCCCTCCCTTCCCTCTTCTTCACCGTACATTCTTGCTTCTTTCTTCTTCTTGATAAATTTATAACTCCCTTTTTACGCGTAATTACACGCGTGCCGTGCGAGCTACTTGCCAATGCAGCACTCTATTATTCTAAGGTTGCACGGTATCGCTTTGATAGCGTTTCAAGTTTCATGCAAGTGTGATAACGGAATAACACCGTTGAAATAAGATGGAATACCCAAATATAGTCTTAAATCCTATACAACCTTCGCACAGGGACATTGTAGAAAATTTTAAATAAAAAAAATAAAGATGGCTACATCATAAAAAAATATATTAAGAACACATTTAATTAAACTTATTTAAAAATATGATTAAATATGTTTAAAAAAATCGAAACTGCAAAGAAACAAGATTTATACAAGGAATCCGGGACATTAATTCCAGTTATTTTATGTATATCTGATGAGAGACACAATTGCGGAAAATTTCTTGCCAATATTATAAATTAAGAAAATGCAAGGTAAAATGTAATTTAATGTAAGCGCATTAAGGCTTTATCAGTAGACTCTGGAAATATCGAGACTGGCGACAGGAAATGATGGAAAAAGAATCGCGAATGAAAAAGAGGAAAGACAATTGGAAACGAAAAGGTAGATTGCTAACAACGAAAGAAAATACAATTAAAGACGCCTGGGATAATTTCAAGCGATGACCTAAAAGAAAAAGAAAATACTTGCTCACGAAGGAATCGACTCCAAGTGATACAGAAGGGGAAGAATGAGGGGTAGAATTGGAAGAGGCCGAAATGCGATATAGGAAACAGAGTGGTATGGAAGGAAGAAGAGAAAGCGTTCGGAAAAAACAGCAAAAAAAGTCTTAATTGCACCTCGATTAGATGGAACACTCTGTGATTCTCTCGTTTACGTTTTCGCCGCAACATCAGATACTATCGTAAGATTGACATAGTGAGAATCTTAAAGGTTTGTAACGTGGAGTATTTTTATTTTCGCTTTTCTTTGCCTCGATTGTTTTATGTAATCTTCCCCGAGTCTAGTACATTGAAGAGAAAAAAATGTAACAAGAGCTTACGGCATCCGCCGTAAAAAGTATAAGATTATCTCGCTATATATTTAATATATCAAAAATTATTTAGAAATAATTATAATATAAATTATCATGTGTATAATAATCTATATATATAAATAACAATTTTATTTTCATTTTTATGTAAAGTTACATATCTCTTTTATATATTAGAATTTAATATCTCTTTCAGTAATAAGTGTAATAACAAAATATAATTGCATAATTTAATTATGCGTGCTGTAATATTTATTTTTTTAGATATTAATATTGTTCCAATTCACAAATTCTAATTTACAAGTATATTTATAAATTTCCCACTTTTAAATATATTGGAATCTCCTTCCCCCCAAAGTTTTTCGATGTTCTTTTTTTCTAAATGCACAAAATCTTGCTCCATATTAAAAACGTTATTGACAATCACTGTAAATCTTTTACGTGTATTACTGTAACGATGTAGTCTGCGTGTTTTTATAGTGTTTGAACGTTCCAATATCGATTCAGCTCACGGCGAACGGTCGAGAGATCGATCCCGCCGGGCATTCGATTGCGACGCAGGGTGCCTGGGGAAAGAAGCTATTTGCAAATGCGCGGCGTCGAGGACGCTGCTTATTAATTTCCCTAATGAATCCGCTGCGCTAGAGAGCCCGAGGTAGAACGGCTCTTTCGCGTAATCGAACGATTAAGTATCAATTAATCGGGCACGGCTTTGAAACCTCAGCGTTCGCCAATCACCCAGTTTGCTTTGCTCTTCGATCGTCTTCCTCGTAAAATACACATCGATTTAGCACAGAATAAAATACTTTATCGCTCGCACTTACAATTAACGTCACATGCAACAGTGTTACATTAGACTAATGTTAACAATACACAAGATTCCGTAAAAATCTTGTGGAACTATGTAAAGACATCAACTCTATAAAAATTAGGAAAATTATGAAATAAAATAGCCTAGACATACATACATTGTACTTTTAAGATTTTTAAAGTTCAAGTTTTATTTATTAATTACCAAGCTGTTTTCTAGCGTCACTGGTACATAGGAATGCGACATATATTTCGAAAATTAATTTTCGAAAATTATTAAGATAAGCGAAGAGGTAAGCGCGAATTATAATCCATTAAAAAAAAGTCATAACTATATATTCGTGTTCCGCCGATTGCGACTCGTGCAAATTCAAACGCTATTCTACTGCGGTTTTGCAGGACCGCGGAAATAAACGTTGTGGTCTCCTCGAACGGGTCGAGAAACTCTCTCTCTCGAGAGAGAATAAGCCGTGTCGTGACTTTCAACCGAGCGTTTGACCCGCCGATTATTACGAGCCGCGTATAATAAGGGCATAACGTCGTTAGCGTTAATTCGCCGCGATTGCGATTGCGGCCGTGTTAGCGCACTCGTAAATAATACGCGAAAACAAATCGTACGGAGTTTGGGGAGAGCGGGAGACAACGAGTTTCGTTCGTCTCTGGGACGGATTTCGCAAACTGGCGCGTTTGCTGCTCAGAGTTTCTTGCGGAATATTTAACAGCGAGGAGATTCAAATGATTTGGCGAGTTATGCAAAGATGAAGGAATGCGCACAGACGTGCCAGCGCGCGGAATACACGAAATAATAGGCGGAAAATCGCAAACATCGTCTAGGGACTCAAACTTGACCTTGGTAGCACCGCGAGAAAAGGGCTTTCCGTCACCCCCGAAGAATCTCGCATCTCGTTCATGTGTGCGTCGTTCGTTTGTCCGGCGCTTGTCATCCATTCTTGCCTCTACCTCCGCCCTTCCTCCCACTCATTCTTTCACCCCCTTTCTTTTTTACTCTTTGATGCGAGGTGCTTTTGTCCTCCGGGGTATTTGCGGAGCTTTGTTTCGATGGCGGGCTACATAACGGCTTAAATGTACGTCGTTAATGACGCGGGGCAAAAGGCACAAAGGACTTTCCGGATACTGTCAAATGTTTGTTTATAATTTGTTCGAAAAACACATTCATCGAGTGACGCGAATGATGAACGCGCCTTGTTTCCCTCAACACGATGAATTTCTTTCATTTTCTCGGAATATTTTTGATTGAGTACACTGTAAATAACGATAAATATCACTTTAATAATATTAAAAATTTTTAGTACAAAAAAATTGAAAATTATTCAAGATTTGTTTTGTGTCAACAAATATAAGAGCGTAGAAAACAATAGGCCTACCTATGTACGTCACTGTAACATATGATGCGTCACCAATGCAAAATTAATTGTTTAATTTTTAAATTAGACTCACATGATGATTTGTACAATAATATAGCTATTATTATTAGAGCTATTATTATCAAACATCATTACCAATTAAACGTTCAATTTATGTAACTTTTCTAATATAACGTATTTAAAATATCCGGCGATGTAAACAATGTTTATAAAATCATCGATCGCATTCTCTTTCTTCGATACGATTTTTAGGGCACGTTGTCGCAGGTCACTGCAATGCGGCTGACGGTGGCATTCGGTCAATAGGCGCACTGCCAACTACATCCAGCTCTAAATCAGCCCTTGTTCCATTTTGCGTGAGAGGAGCCGCTGTACGTGTGAATTCGCGAAAAGAATACGCGAAAGAAAAGCGCAAAACAAAGGCGCTCTCATTAGCGCTCTTGCATAATCTAATATTTCGCGTCGGAAAACGTCATCTCATATCGCCGCGCGCGAGGATCTTTTTAAGACACCAATACTGAAATCTTTTTATTACCTTACATTTATGAAATCTTCAGTTTTTTCCGTTTCGCAACTCATCTCGTTCTGTTTTTATGTATGGTGGAGAGGAATGACGACCGAGCGTTCTTCGCGCTGGGAGGAAATTTCACGGGGGGAAAACAGTAAACGGTCGGTGGGGGCTCGTTTCTTATAATCTCTCTCGCTTTGCGAAAGTACATTTAATTAAAAGCATCGAACGATCGTGTCACCTTTCGGTAGTTTCTCAGAGATGGCAGCATTTCTCCTTTCTGGCTCGTCGATCACCTGGAAGCCACCTGCACCTCGGTCGATAGTCGAGAACACGCAAATAGCAAGAAGCCCGGGCTCCTGGTAAGAGGCAACCTGACCGCGCACCCTCGCGCGACTGCTAATCTTCCTCTCGGAGCACAGCTCCAGCATCTCTCGGATCGATATTCCGCTCCCGAGATCGCGATCGCGATCGCGAACGCTATCTCACGTTCCCAGATCGCAAGATCCAGGCACGATGTACAAAAAGTCACCGCCGAAAAAGCATGACGCCGTTCTGGTGATAAAAGACTCCTCCAGGAATAATGCCCGAGGGGTGACAAATGAACGGGAACGGGTTATTGAACTGCTTGAGACCGTTCCGCATTTTAAGGAGAGCAGATTTCGTGTTTCTCAAAACGAGAAAAATCGAACAAGACGCGTTAATTCAATGTGCAAAATGTCGCTGAATTTTTTTTTTTTTTTTCTTTTTAAATCCATAGCTTTATTCGACGGTGGCATTTTCGCGATTTTATCTTATTCAATTTGGAGGTGGCACTCTAATCGTGATAACGCGAATACTTGGTTGGTATAAATCATATTTAAAGTGAGATTCCACGATGTGATCTAATCACATGTTGATATGGCGACGTACGGTATGCCAGCTTACTTCTACGATTACGTGTTTCATTATTTTGCTTTAAATAAATAATAAAACATATACTTTTGACAAATAAAATTATATATAGATAAATAAGGATATGAGAAATAATCTATAAAAATGAGGTAATAAATAAAAACTAAAAATCAATATTAATAATTAAATTATAAACCGAGTCATTAAGCAATATGAGGCGTGACATTGTTAATAAAGACTGAATATACAAGTTTAACGTCCAGCGTGTCTAAGTATCATTTAACCCTTTTAGAATTTGCAGTTAGACGTATCAAACAAACTTTGCCCGATAATAGTCTTAAGAAAGTGAGGTAATGTCTGATAATAACGCATGATATGTGCGAAGCGGACGAGCGATAAGATCTGAGTAGACTAACGTGACCAAGTTTTGAATAGTCATTCAGATGTAGCTATGGTCTGGTCATTACGTTAGGCACTATGATAAAATCAATCAATTTTCGAGAAAGAGAAGGTTAAAATATTTGTTAATTTTATTTCTCGAGCATACCAATTTATCTTAACGTGATCTTCGACAGTTTAAGAGAGCCGAAACCGAAAACACATATTAAGATGGCAGATGGCTCTTCGCTTTATCTACCTGAGAGGCTTACGGAAGATATTATCATATCGTCGTAATAAAGCATTCTTTTGTGTCGCGGAACAAGTTATGATACCTTTGTTTTTACGACGCGGAAAAATTATTTTAAAATCATTACTGAACTATTAATGTTATTCGAAAAATTAAGAAATCAATAATCAATATGAAAATAAAGAAATTACCATTTGTTCAAATAGAAAAAAAAAAAATAACAAATGATCTTGATAGTTTTTCTCAAAAAGTTGTAATGTAAAAAGACGAGAATTTTCTGTGAGCTGGAATTGAATTTAGAATTGCGCAACTCTTAAAATCTTATATCAAATATATATATATATATATATATGTATATTACAAATGTTAAGGAAATTTATGCGAGGAATCTAAAACGTATCAACTATAAATTTGAAAAATCACATAATTTTCCTTGGAGGAAAAGAAGGTGCTGTTCTCAGCGCTCTCAGAGGAAGGAAGCTGACGGGCGGAATCTGTAAAAGGAGGACCCGCACGACGTTGTACAAACTGATCCAATATTTTCGCTTTTCCGACAAGAAGAAGAGTAACGAGAATTCGAAGACTGAAAGAAAAACTGGAGAGAGAGAGAGGGAGAGAGACCAGGTACCGATCGGCCCTATTAAACCGGCCGCGGCGCGGCTATTATCTTAGCGTCCTTCCGCCAAGTTTTCTCATATCGACTACGATCGATAGTTCGCATCCTCATATAATCTCTGCCAATATCGTATCTGGATGGCGCCACCTCGTGACAGGCACACCGTGGATCTGCCGATGAAACGGCCGCGCGACCCCAATCCGCGATTCTCCTTTTCCACCCTATAGAAAGAGGCTCGAGTCGCCTCGAGAAGAATATAAAAGAATCGCGTAATTATTTTCCGGGAAAATATCGACTCCGAGGTTAATACACTTTCGACGAGTGAAAAATGGAAAACGAATAAAAATCTTACCTTTGAGATCCCTTTAAAGTTTTATCCATCAAGATTGACAGCGTGAAGGATAAGAATGTTTATGATAAAGAAAGCTTGTCAAATAATACTTAATGTTAAGCATATATCTGATAACGATTGCTCTTTTCTTTCAGCAGAAGTATTTCATTAAGGAAAGTTCATTGGCTCTGCGATTCTTTCTCCAGCAGGTTTCTCGCCTTAAATTCAAAGAAAAGAGGAAGGCAGCGGCAGAAGGGCGCGCAGTCACTTCCGTTAACTGCAAAAGCAGCGCGTCGGATTGTGAAAAATCAATAAAATCGCGCACCGAGTTTATAGTGGATCGTAGGGACGGGGTTCATTGACTCTTCGCGTTTCTACCTTCCGCGATCTGCGTGTTCTTAGAACCCAGTCGAACTTTGTAAAAATCGATAAAGACGCACATTGGAGCACGTGCTGACAGAACGGCGGTACGTACGTACGTACGTACGTACGACGATGTGCCCTACGGGTCTAATTTCCTATAGATATCAGATTATTTTTGAAAGCCGATCGCGCCAAGAGATTCTACACGCGCCGATGTAGAATTACGAGGAAAAATTCTTTTGTGTATCGCGAATTCAAATCTGCAGAATGCGGTCTCTCTCTCTCTCTCTCTTTCTCTCTCTCTCTTTTTACGTCAACGTAGCGAAATATATTTGAACGCTAACATATTTTTAGACTAGTGCTGCTGATTCATTGAAAATTATTATCACGCTCTCGCACATTCGACGATTAAATATAGAAGTCTGATTCTACGTTTTATTTATACAGCGTGTCGCATAATATGTTCAATGTAAATAAGAAAATAGGATTAAACGGAGCCGTCTTTGCCGTCGCCGTGAGATTTCGATTTCAGAACAAATACACCGTATTTCGCACGTTTGGAGGATCCAGAGACCTACGGTATAGTTTCCTCACAAAGCAGTACAGTACTCGCGAAATGTTTTTCGCCAATTAAGAAGAACTTTACGTTTAATTTGAAAGCGCGGAATACGCAGACATGCCTCAATTGTTATTCTCTCAAGGTCGGCAGATCTGTATGTGTGCGCGTACACTCTCGTTATCCATTCAGTTTTTCAATTATATGTACACGCTTATGTACGATTCGAGGAGAAGCGAGGGTGGAATGTCGGAAGGAGAGAAATAACGGGAGAGAGAGAGAGAGAGAGAGAGAGAGAGAGAGAGAGAGAGAGAGAGAGAGAGAGAGAGAGAGAGAGAGAGAGAGTGAGGGGGAAGAGAAAGCGAGACAGAGAGGAAACGCAGGGGATAGAATACATGATCCAATGAAACCCTAGGTAGCTGGAGAACGCGTTAAAACCACCCTCCACGAATCCCGACGCGTTACTAGCTGATTACATGACAGTCACATATAGGTCAGAAAATGAAATTATAAAGCCAGCGCTGTTCAAGGACATGCGAAACGAGTATATTAAACGCCTCACATCGCCGTTTATTCAGAATGGCCGTAGGTGATTCGCGCGCGCATAACCATGAATGAAAATACATTCATTAAAGGAGGAAGATAAATTGATCCAAACCCCCTTCTAAACGCCATTGTCTATAACGAGCTCCTGTTATTGTATATCGGTGGGCATGTCATAATATTTTAATAGATAAAAAAAGATGTGCGCGCGTGAAAGGAACAAAACTTTAATAAGTAATAAGTTTAAAATCCTTTGGCTATTAGATAATGATGGCCAAGAAAAAGGTGTGACGTCAGAGATAAAAGTTCTAAGATAGATTAGAAATTTAAAGTGCTATTTTCCACACGGAAAGTTCGGAATGAAAGGAGGGCGCGAACTAAGCTGACTTCGTAGTTAGAATAGCTTTTTCTCTTAGCAAAAAGCTCTCTTCTCAGGGGCATTGTGAAGCGGCGCTGAGTGGGCATACTTGTCGCGATGCGATCTCGAAAAATATCTTCGTACCACTTTAGCACCATGGCAGTAGGTCAAGTTTTTAGAAAATCCGGGTATAATCTCGGTTAGTTCGTTCGCGTAATCATTTCCGCAGGAAACCAGGCGACTCGCTATGCCTGGCCCTACCGCAAAACTTCGTGAAGTTTTCCTCCTAATAGAGAGACATATCGTACAGCGAACGTCGATAAACTTTGAGAATCTGAAACTTTATAATCCAGAAACGATATTCGAACCTGATTTCTTCGCATTTCTGCACAAATTACGGTAAAGCAACCATTAATTCCTAAAATTCTTGACATATGGAAACTCTCTATACTATTTAAATATTTTGGTTCAAAGTTAGATAACATTTTTAAATATTGTTGTAATAAATTTGATTATCATTATTGCATCATTAATATTTGCTATAAAAAAAAGCACATTTTCTATTTGCCATATTTTTATAAGTGCTTCTAAAATTTGGACTAGTAGCAAAAATAAAATAATACAATAATAAAAATCTTCTGTAACTGGTACTTTTGTAAAATCCCAAGAGGATTTTTTAGAGAGAAATCTATTTGTAGAAAATGATATATCTTTTTGTAAGATCGCATCTCTTCATAAGTCTTCCTCTCATCAATCATTTCCTCTGTCATCCACCCTCTTAAGTGTTGTCGCTCATTTTCTTCTACGCATCTTCCTCTTTTGTGAGATATTGACACATCTTGCTGCCATCGACGCGGGTTCATTTTCTATATTATATATTACATCATTATTTAACTCTATTCTTCAACGGATCAGATTTTAATTGCGGCTGAGGCGCACGGTGGATTAAGACAAAAGAACCTCGCCACGACGATCGCCGACATCTTTCTCTCTCCCTCTCTCATCCCGACAATTTTCAACATAATTATACGAAACAATGACGGTGTCAGTCTACTGAACGTATCTAAAATTATGTTCCTCTTTCCACACTTTCGATAACGCAATGTAATCTAAAAGCAATTTTTGAGAGACAAACGAAATATAATGAACGAAGTTCATTAGCGTTACAATGACAAAAAATAATGGAAAGAAACGAATGAGAGTCATAATCCTCGTAATTTTTCAAAGAGGCTTTTCTTTTATGTCATCCCATAAGAATATTCTCATTAGAGGCGTAATTTTCCGACAGTATTACGAGAGAATGTATTAACGCCTTATCACAATGTTCTAATTTCCTGTTGAATACTTCCAGCAACTTCAGTAATGCACCATGAACCCACAAGGAACAAAGATACCCGACCACCTCGTACAATCCTAATCCAGGTTACCATCTTCATGACCCGTCGATGGTAGTAGCTACCTCAATTCTCAGTGCTCGCATTGTCTTCTTTAGAAGCACGGCGCGATCGATAAATCCCAACGACACCGGACTATAGACATTCCGCTAAACTCGGCGCGACTCTATTTGCACCATCGCCCACCTCTTTGAGACGAAGAAGACTTTCGTGATGATCACGACGAACCCTTTCAGGATCAAGTAGGTAGGTAGGTTCGTTTGAAGTTCGCCAGGGAAAAATCCGAGATTTTTCGCGCCGGGTTGTCCAATCCCCGACCTCGTCCATTTCCTCTTTCTCCCTTCCTCCCTCCCCCCCCCCTCCCTGGGTTGTTGTACGGTTTCGCCGCACGGAAACTGCCCGACGAGGTAGACTCTCAGCGATGGCACTTGCCCTTGACTACGAGGCGCGAGAACGCTCGTCTGAGGGGTTTGTCGGCTCTCTCTCTCTCTCTCTCTCTCTCTCTCTCTCCCCCCTCTCTTTCTTTCATTTTCTCTTCCTCTTCCGACAGACGGGTCGGGTAGGCGCAAAAAAGAAAACGGGGAGCGAACGGAGTAGAGGAGGCACGACGCAGACGAGACGCGTGTCGTCCTGCCTCCGTGGCTTTCACTCTCTCGCTCCTCTCAACGCGACGTACATCCGTTCATCCGTCCGTCTATACGTACATACGCGTCACATAGTTGTGCATGGCGTCGGTCTCTCTACGTGCCAACGTAAAGTGAGTAGACTCGCGTCGAGTGGAGGGTGCAGAGTGCTCCGACGCGGTGCGTCGAGTGATCATTCGGGGTTGGGTTGCTTGGTTAGTTGTTCGATTGGTTCCCCGGTCTTAACCGTAAGCTAACCGGAGATCCATTCATATAAAGATCGCTGTTGCGCTGTTGTAATATAACGGTAATCTCGCAAACGGTATTTGCGTAACAAATCAATCAGATCACGAAATATTTTTCCCTCAAAAAAGTTGTAAAATCGTCGTTCATCTTGTCAATACTTCGGTCGAACCGCAAACAGATCGGACGCGATAACGTAAACATGAATTTGCAATAGGATTAAAATTATTTTGCGGAATGCAAAATAACGCAAAATAAACACTAGAAAATATTTTCCAGCAAATTTCGGTACTCGCGGTTTCGCGCGTTAATTGCTCTTCAGTTTCAATGGCATCATTATATCGCACGTTTACGCGGATTCATATCGAGGCGATCGACCTCGAGTGCACTCTCTCTCGATGTGATAGACGTAGACTCGAAGCGACGTAATCAAACGGTGCATTAAATGCAACGTTACGACTTGAGGATCGATTCGCTGAATATATATATATATAGCGGTGTACGATCACGAAACGTTGTGTTATGTCGACGTAAATAAGTAAGACATCGCGCTACATTTTATCGCCATATGCGATGTATAATTGGAATCTACGTGCGATAGAGCGAAGTAAATTGAGGCGATACGCCGTAAATCGTGTTCTTCTTAATTTGTTCTATTTGCCAATTAAAAGACGTATTCGCTTTCGCCACTGTCACGTTATCGCACAATAATAATACAAAATTTGTGGCAGCCAGCCAAGTTTTACGTCACTTTATGTTTTTTATCAAATTATTTGAGAGAGATCTACAATTGAGATTCTATCCTATTCTATTCTAGAACGTGAAGTTTAATAACGTAGCTTTCCGCGTGTTGTCCCATTTTTCTTGCTCATTATTTACACGCAGTTTGCTATGCTCAAAAATATTAATTAATATTAATTAATATTTTGTATGAATTGTACAAATTGCTCTTTTTTTTTAAATAAATAAAGTTAAAAATTTCCACTAATCAAAACATCTTTATATATCTGATGCATCAAGATCAAGTCGTAAATTCAGGAATAAGATTGGTAGAAATCTAGAGTAAGAAGCTACACTGGGAGTGTAACTATTCTCGCAAGACATTTCATGGAATTCTTAATGCATTCCCGGACGTTGTATACCCGAAAGAGAACAGAACTCTCTGCAATTGCGACGCAAGAGATTTTCCACGTTTCTGACTTCACGGCGGTGTTAACACGCGGTTTGCTATTTTGCGAGGATTCGCGGTATATTGCACGCTCGTTATACATCGTCTCAATTGCACGCAGCATAGAAAGATGTGGGACATACCTTTTAGATGTTCCGGGGTATCCGCTGCGCCAGCTCGCATAATGTCGCTCAGATAGTGTTCCAAAGTCCTCATGTTGTCTAACGGTGAGTTCCCATTAGCCGTCATACGATCCTGGAAAATATCGAGAGGATCGTGAATCTTATATTCGTAATGGCTCTTACAATTCAATTGTTGCGTATCTTACGAGAAAAAAAACCGTTTTTTTTTTTATATATACTGATAAATTTTTCGCAGTTATCAGATAGATAAAAGACATGAATTAGTATAGTTCGTAAAATAAGTTTTGTAATTATGTACCCTAAAGATGATATCTAAGCAGAATCTGGCTTTTCTCAAGTCTATAAATCTCAATCTTGAAATGCGTCAGTGGCGCAATCTTAATCTACTTTGCTTAATTCACAATTTCGTGCGGACAATACTCGGGCTTCCATTACGACGATTGTCTCACGCGAGACAAGAACTCTCCCTCCCCCCCCTCTCTCTCTCTCTCTCTCTTTCTCCATCCGGTATAATATACAAAAAGTCGCACATAAAACTTCATGAATTTTGAATTTTTCAATTTCCTCCATGAACCATTTCGAGAGATAAGGTGCTTACTTCTGTTAGAAAAAAGCCTTCTAGTGGCGAGCGAGCGGAATACTGGATGGAATACCGCGTAAAGCAGCGGAGCTTCTGGGAAAGAGGACAAGTGAAGTGGAGAACTTGAAAAACGATAAGAGAAGTAACGTTCTCGGCGGTGGAAGGAAGTATCTACCAGAAAGAAGCATGCCATCCGCGAACAGCAGGGGAAAGAAAGTGCAGGGATAAAAGACGGGCGAGAGAAAGGCCCCGTAATAGGCCACTTGTAACGAATCGGGGAGTGCAGTTAAAGCGGGGATATATTCAAAAGTCCATCCCTGTCGTCGCGCCACGTCCTTAATGCACATCCGTTTCCCTTCCTTTATTTCGGCTATCGCGCGGCCGAAACGCCGCCTTTTCCGACGCAAAAGCTTGATAAAACCTGACACGACTCTTTTTTATTTCGGACGTCACGCCGTGAAATTGTCGACTTCCTCGTGCGAAAAGTTCAATGAAAAGGTCGATCTCAAAAAATTAATAATCTCCACGATTAAGTCCAAACGTCCATTCAACATTGTTTTTTATCGATATATAAGCATTATATATTTAGAGAAGAATTGTAATTTGTCAAGTTGCAAATATTGTTTAATTAACCATTGTGCAGTTAGTACACGATTTTCCACGAATTTTACTGCAAAATGGAAGATTATAAGATGTTATAAATAATATTTTCAGCGTATTTATAAATTATTTCAAACAATGAAAAATAGTTCTTAAATAATAGTACGATGATATTTAAAGTTAAAAACAAAATATATAATATTTATCTGTTTGGCTTGTCGCATAAAAGTTACGAATAATTAAATCATACTGGGATACACTGTAAAACGTTTCTTTTTCACGGTGTTTGACAAGTGTTTATCAAGAGTAATCCGAGCAAATAAATCTTCCTTTTGCAGCGATTCTTTTGCCCTGATTTCTTCTCGTGCACCTAGTCTCGTAAAGGAAGCAGACAAGGAGTTATGGGAAAAAGAAAAGGATGAGACATGATAACGGAGGAGAGCCGAGAATCTTTGAAGGTGACCAATTGAGAAGAACGGGCGATATAACGAAAAATAACGGGCGGTAGTACGGTGCAGGAGAAATGTCCATTCGCGCAAACAAATGCTCCTTAAGATCGCCGAGTCGACGAGATATCTTAGAAACGTCTACAATACCTATCTATGAATATTCTGTATCTGACATTAGAAAATATTCATTTATGAGCAATCTTGAGCTATTCTTAAGACATAAATATGAAACCTTTCGAGGATGGATTAGAAAAATTTAAGAAAAGAATTCAATTCTGAATTTGTTAGGGAATTTTCTGAAATATACTTCGGCGTGTCTAGGATAATTTGTGATAAACGTATATCTCATATCGCGTATTAGCGCCACCGCTAACAGTTTTCTTAATATACGCGATATAAATAAATTTCTCGAAACATATGATAATCCGCACACGTCTTGCCCATCCCGGACCACTATTGAAATTTACGCCAACGCGAGGGAAGCGCGGCCTTCGCTGTCGTCATGAAAGGAAGCGGCCGTGACACTTATTTGGTCAAACGTGGCGGGGCACGAGAAGGGAGAGAGACGGATATATCCCCCGGTATATATCAAGTACAAATGGAGCAGAAAGGAGCGGAAGGGGTGGACCCCTTGATGTCGAATAATCGTGCCCATCTTTCCACGCTGGCATGGCCGGCGGAGGTGCAAAAGGTGGACCCCACCTTCTCCGCAAACGCGTCCCCTTCGCGCCGCCCGTATAACCCACTGGTCCTGATGTCTCTTCCTTCCTAGTGCACGCGGGCCCCCCGGACCCCCACCTAGGGTACCAATCCGCTTCCCTCTCCCGGGCCGTTCCGCGCGCGCGTGCACGCACACTGGCGCACGCGCACACCCACGCATTCACAAATGCTGGGCTCACGCGCGACACACATACACACACACACACACACACACGTGCGCACAGTAGGGAAACGTTTCTCGGCTCCGTTCCGTCTCTTTCTAGCACACGCGCGCGGTGGAAAATCAATATAGGGAAACCAGGAAGCAGCGGCAGGGCGTCGACAGCAACCTCCGTGCAGGCTCCATCCCGGTACCACCCCTACTCGCTGTCCCCGTTCTCTCGTTGTGTATCCCCTCTCTCCGTTAACCCTCACGCGATTCCTCTCCTCCGCTAATTCCGTTCCCCGTGCCCTATTCGTTTTTTGCTTGTCTATAGTCAACACAGTGTTCATAATTTCCATTCGCGTTGAGCTTCAGGGACCCCCTGTGGAGTCATTCACGCGATTGTTTATTGGCGATCGGCAACGTCTTGACCGTGACTCCGCTAGTATCTCGGTAACCATCCCTCCGATAGGAGGTCACTGCGCAAATATTTCCCCCCACCAAGTAGGTAGGCATGAGGGTCGGGACAGGGAGAGGGATGGAAGACCGCCGAGGAATTGGGTGATCGCGGATGGAGACGCGAGGAAAACACCGCAGCATCGTATGTACACGTCGGGAAACGTTGGTTCCCGTACCACGACACGGGTTGTACATCACGGAGATGTATCTTCGGAAGTACCGCCAGCGATTCGTTATTCCATCCGTGCGCGAGAGGCGCATACCTATATCGCGTCCTACCTCCCCGCGACCGAAACTCGCGTATCGACGAATTCGCGCAGCATCCGGAACGCAAGCGTGGGATCGACAATAATCCTCTTCGATCGAAGATACGCACAACGCCACGCGACTCTCCTCCCGTGCATCTGCTGTGAGGATTCCAATCGACTCAAAACCCCCCGCGACCCTCCATGGTTGCGAGGCGCGCGTGGTCGCGGTTGGCCCAGTTCCGAAGTTGGTGGCTCGTAAAAAGCAACGACACCTCTTCTCCACTCGCAAGCCTCATGCATACATGTGCGTGCGTGCGTGTGTGTGTGTGTGTGTGTGTGTGTGTGTGTGTGTGTGTGCGCGCGCGCGCGTGTGTATGCGTGTATGTGTGCGCGCTAATACTATCGTTCCTCTCTGCTGACCCTACGTTTGCGAATGACCCGTGGCCCTGTCATGGGCACATCCCAACGTGGTCGGGGATTGAATTATGGCGAGCGCAGCAGAGGTGCTGAATGTAATCCAGGAGTGGTCCGGGAACACGGCTGTAAACGCACGTAAATTTTCTAGGGGCTGACATCGCGTGTCCATCCGTTTTGCGCAGTTTCTGCGAGAGCAAGGCGGCGTGACGTAATGTCCGCACAACCGGTACGGCACATCCCGGTTTGCGTTTGCGGAGAAACGGGAGAAATTTTGTCTCCCCCCCCCTCCCCCGCGTCCTTTTAACACAGATATCATCCGATACCTCCACAGGTACCCGTCTCACGTACGAGAGGGTTCTATCTTAAGAATGGCGCAAGACAAAGATATGTATCATTGTATTGTATCATGTGTACTCGAGTTCCATATACTCAAATTCTATGTACTATGTACTAGAAAATACGCGACTTTTCACCATATATTAAAAAACATGGAATTACGTTGCCCTATATCATTTTTTAATATCCGGAAATAAAGCCTACATTAGTAAATAAAGCGGGGGCGCCAGAATGATACCCACGCACGAAAACCGCAAGCTAATGACCCATCAAACGTCCATTAGGATACCCTTAAAGCGTATTACTAGGTTCTTACCCTAGATAAACGTGCGATTAATTACACGATAAATAAATCTATAGACGAGTTACGAGAAGGGGGATATAGGAAAGTCGACGTCCGGAAGTAAGTCGGACGACGATTAATTTCACAGGGAGGGTAAATAAAGGCCGAGAGAGAAACTAAAAGGGGAGAAACGTAGAAAGGGGAGTAACGCCGGGAACGGCCGTGCATTCATCAGGTGTACGCGAGCGCCTTCAAATTTCGCGTTTTTCGTCATGCACGCGTTTAGTCTAGACGCGAATATTCCCATTCTAGCGAGATCATCTTTGCCACCTTTTGTGCAGTCGTCCTTTCTTTCGGCCTGAACGGCGCGGCGCCGACGTGTTTATATTCCACCCTCGCGACGCTCGTCCGCGCGCGACTACTTTACATGCGTTTACACGCGCGCACGTCTACGTCCCGCATTTGGACCGCCGCGGGGGGGAGGGCGGTCGCGTCCTCATTGTGATAGTCGGAATATCCATTATCCAGAGGAGCCGAACGCGACGAGTAATTATTATGTCGGGCGCGCGACGCGCCTCGTCGTCACGACGTTGCAAAGAGAAACGGGCTGGAGGGGCGCGGGAGGAACGGAACGAAGAAAATAATAACGCGGGAGCGAAAATGTATTACACCGCGCGGCAAGGGATGGAACGGGGAAGAATTCAAGCCGCGAGGCTATGATATTCCGTCGGTGTCTGTTGCGGCATATTACGATTGTATTTTATCTCGGGGTGTGCCTATACTCGCGTATCCGGCATCTGATACCGGAATGAAAGTTACCTTGTTACACATCGCGCACGTTCTCCACCCACACATGTAGCACGTGGAAATAATTAATTTAGCTGATTTATCTGTAATTCCAACAGACCCGCATCGCACAGAGTGAGATCAACGCATACGTGTTTCTACTTTTATTAATCACGTAGTGTTTTATAATAGTGTTTGTCGAGGCATATAAAGAAAGTAAAGAAGCAAAGAGAATCAGCGCGAATAAAATTTTCGTAAAAACAACCGCTGAATAATTACCGAGAATTGTCCAAAGACAAAAGCGGCATTCATGGCTTTCGGGAACTTAAAAGTCAATGAAAAATTTGATTTTCCGCGGTCGTATAATCGTATCCTTCTCTCACTTCATGACCGTAATCGCGTTACCCGTTATCCGATCCGATTACGCGGCGTGCGAAGTCCTCTCCGCAAACGCGAGCGGAGGGTGCGGATGGCACGCGGAGAGGGTGCAATATAACCTGAATCCCGTGTGCGGAAGCAACCGTTCCAGCCGGCTAACGCAAAGTAGGTCACCTCCATGGAGCGGAGCTCGCGGACAAGGGAGGGGGTGGCGTGGAGGAGCAGAACACACACACACACACACACACACACACACACACACACACACACACACACACACACACACACACACACACAGAGACAGCAACAGCACGCCGCGATGGCGGCTAAAGGGTGGAGAATGTGGCGGGTACCGTACTTGTGCTATCGGTTCTCGTTGCGGACAATAGTTCTACTTTTGCCAGTTTAGTCACAATGTCTAATACATGAGTGGAATATTTAGAATACAACGATACCATAAACTCCAGAGAGTGGTAACTCTTTGATCGTTTGACCCGCGGGACTTCTCTTTTTAACCCAATTTATGTGGATAGGAGAGACAAATATCTGCGAGTTTTTTATCCCAAACGTAAAGATACGCTTGTAAAAATAGCGAGAACAGAAAGAATTTATATAGTTATCTTTCTTTTGACGATGCAATTCGTTAAAGCTAAAGCACGTACGTAACAATAGAGAGTTAAAGTTGTTTTCTCACTTTGTATTAAACGAAAAGGAAATATCAAGTTGTTGACATAGCCTGATTAGCACCAATTCTCTGTGTAAATGATGCTTGGTTTGGCATTTTTAATGTAATTAGCAAAAAGATATTGTTGAAGATATTTCAAACAATCAACAAATCAAATAACAGAGAACAACAAGATGAACAAAAATTTGGAATTTTTTTTACAAAAAATTTAGAGATCTTCTATATATATATTTTTTAATTCAAATATTGTGAAAACTAAATTAATTCAAATATTGTGAATTATTATATTTCTAATATCTTATATTATATTTATTACTCTAACGAGTTGTTCAAAATGCTTTATACGATAATGAATTTTTTGGCGTACGTTCTCGGATTTGCGAGTGCGATCGTGTTTATGACGTCATATCGCGATAGACTGATACTATCTTGGTTGCTATCAAAAAATCATGCTCGCGCCAGCGGCAAATGCCAGCGCGCCTAACTCGCAACGGTACCCTCGCGGTAAAACGGATTGGGCCAACAAAATTACGTAACGTATCGAACGAATCGAGTTAAACGTCAGGATGTAACTGGAAGACCTGGGTAAACAGCCATCGTAATTCCTCGCGCTCGATACTGGGCGGCCACCGTGTCTGTGCAAGCGGCTAGCCGCATTTCATTACATAAGGTACACGGGCAACCTCGATGAAATATGCGAGTGCAGTCGGTACAAGACCATCACATCAAAATTCGATCTATTGTCAGAGCCAATATTAAGCCAGAAAGCCAAAGGGCAATCGCACGTAATTGAATTATTCCAATTTTTTTCATTATACCGCCTTATAATCGACATTGATTGTGTAGTAAGCGTATTTCGTTAGATTTTTTCAACATCAAAAATTAAATCCTCACGATTTTTCAACAAAGACATGAATCATCCCAAACTTTTTTCTAATAATATTAGAAATTAGTTTTATAGGTGTCCCATATATATGTCCCATATATACTTCGTCAGATATACTTTATGATAACGTCACCTTCTCCCTGGTCTAATTCTGCAGAGTAATTCGCAGCTTATCTTCTCTATTTAAACTCAGAAATAGAAGTTTTTTTCGTGTAGATATCGCGATTGTCTTATGTCATTAGAGATATTAGAGATTCCGTTTATTTGCATATGTTCTCGATATGATAAACAGGAAGATTAAATAATCGCGTATTTCCTACGTCGTAAACGCGTGTATATCTTGCCCAAGGAAACGTAACGGGCGAACGCGGAGGTTCTCGTTGAACTGTTATGCGGTAGGACGCACCCCGCGCGAAAAATCTATATCGCAGGGAACTGGAGTAACCTATAAACCCCCGCACTGGGTCACTTCGCACCGGCGCAGTCCGGAATTCAAATAGGACGGTGGTTAAATTAGGTTAACATCTAGACGGCATAATGGAATGGCACGCTCGAAAAAAATTCTCTTCTCCGACGTGTTCGTTTCTGCCGCTCCCTTTCGTGACGTTTGATTTAATGACCGAATGAAAGAATTGAACTGCAGAATTGAAATGCAAAAAATATATATCATACATGGATATTGTAATAGAATTGCAATTTTTAGATTATACAGTTTAATCGTATGTTTTTCGCAATCGCAATTTTATCTCATTATCGATTTCCACAAGTGGAAAATAAATATAATATAATATACTTAATTCTAAGAATAAATGTAAATGGAGAAATGAAGAAATGAAAAAAATATAAATCTCCTTTTAACTATATACATTCAATTGAAGTGAATGATAAAAATTTTTAGAATATACAGTTTAATCATATTTTTCATTGCAATATTATGTCATTTATCTATTTCACAAGTAGAAAATAGATATAAATATTTAATTTTAAGAACAGATGTAAATGGAGAAATGGAAAAATGAAGAAATATAAATTTGCTTTTTAACAATATGTATACATATGTATTCAATAAAATAAATAATAAAATTAAGAAAGAGAGTATCGATTTATTGATTAGAAAATTATTTATGAGAGTTATCAATGTATCCCGTTATTATCGAAATATTGAATGATCATAAGTTTGTTCTAGTCACCGTAGGGAATACTTTGTCTTACCCTCGGTTAGTGCTTCTTTCAAGGACAAATTTGCATTGTGTTGTCAGAGAGCGCAACGCAATTAACACTTCCAACCGACATGCTATGCATACCATGGTTGCTTTTTTTTTTTCAAGTTGTGTCGAGAGTCACGCAAAGCATGCCGGTTTAATATTTCGGTTATACGCACGCGATTTCGCCTAATATAATACAAGAAAAATTTATATGCTTGATAGTTGATTTGCTCTACTATTAAAGGATATTATTCTTTTATTATATTCGATCCTTCTTGTAATTAACTTATCAAATAAAATACAAGAGTATATACTATCAACGTAAAGAGAAATAGGTCGAACTTTGAGTACTCTTCGTATACTAAAATAAAGCAACGTGGCTTATCACTTTGCGACAGTGTTCATATTGAGAACACGGCATGTAAGAGTATTAAAATTAAGATCACAGAAGAGAACTATAGTAATAAATCATTCCCTATTAAAAACTAGATTGTATATGTTATATTTATTTTCGCTACTTTTTAATTTTAAAATATGTTCGTAGCTATCTTCGTAAATATCAAATTATAATGATGAACTTCCATATGCGAGGAAAAAAAAATATTATTACAACATTTGCTATACAAAAATATATTTTTTGTGCACGAAACTACAGCACGACAGTATTAAATTTGACATTTCTGCAAATTCCTTATTCTTCTAACAACAACTTTAAATTTTTACGTGAGTATTAACAAATTTTATATTAATTTCGATATTTTTCATAACGAAAAGCGCCTTCTTCTAGTCGAATCAAATAAAAAGAAAATGTTGAAAGTCTAGTGACGACCCGTGTAAACGATCTTTAAATTTATTCGGCAGAATGCACATACGAGAAACTTTCAAAGTGACTGCCGTATGCGGATAAAAAGTTTTTCCCAAGAAAGTCTCTTTTCGTGTTTCTTCTAACCACACACACCGAGTAAAATTAGCATCGCACCTTCGATCTATCGGAGATCAATTTCGACCCTGGGGCGAGGGCGACCTTCGCGCGACATATATATTGTAAACTGCCTCCTTCTTCTTTTTTCCAACAATCGCTATCCGTACGTCGTCCACGTGACACTTTCAGAGGCGTTACTACTCCATTTGGTCCGGCCGCACGATAAAATATCATAAATAAGTAAGAATGCTATTGGTCGGGAAACACGTGCGGGCCAGGCCAGTAAAGTTCCGGGTTTGCTCTCAGGTTTCCTCGTCAGACCCATTTTGGCAACAAATTACGTGCCTCGTAATGGGATTTTCGAGTTCGCCGTGTGTAAAGAAAACTACGTGCGCAACCGCGACGGCGTAGTAAAAAATCGTTATCTTTACGCATATCCATCAGTTGCTGATATTTTTGTTTTTTTTTTCTTTTTTTTTTCTTTTTTTTCCACGCCGCTATCGATACAAGCGAGGCTGTGATCGTGGGCGGGCGGGCGCACACACGCGAATGCGCACACATGCGCGATCGGTGTCCATTGGCGATTGGTCCCCTCATATCGGCTAGGCGACCTACTGCACGTGCCCCGATTCCCCTCTCAAGGTGAATGACGAGCGAATGAGTTATCGGACTTCGAGCTCGGGCATTTCTTCGCTCTGTTAAGCGCTTTTGCCGCATTACCTGGGCGCGTGCGCGCGCGACTTCTAATCCACGACACACTTGCACTTGTGTATTATTCATCGACCGCTCGAACACACAGTCGCATCGCGAGGCGAATGGAGAAATCGCGGTAAAAATCGGAAAATCGATGAAAAAGCAACGGTGGTTTTTCTTCTCGTGCTATTCTCCATTAATACCTATTATTATCGCGATAGTCGACTATAGTCGACTATATATCGTTTTATATCAATATCCCTCCCTCCCTCCCTTCTTTTTCACCCCTCTCTCTCTCTTTTTTGTAACTACATTTTGCAGAATGTATCGCAAATTTAACTAAAATAAATAAAGGGAATTGCTACCTCACGCTAAAACAAATTGTAAAATCAGCGCCTCAATTGCATTTTTTTTTATTCGTCTTTAAAATATTTGGAAGTGGAAGTGAAAAAAATTTTGTTTAAAAAAAATAACAAGAAATTCTTAATTAAAATTTACACACACAAATGTGGTATAATATTTTCTTTACATTTCATAAAGCGTTTTTTGTAATAAAAGTATAATAAAAGGGATGAAGAAATTGGCAGAATAAGTGAAACTTTTTTAAGAAATGTAATCGAAGTTTTAGAAAGCTCTCGAGAAGCACATTGTAATTTCTACTAAAGGCATAGCATATTGAATCGGTGTGTAGATCATATTCACGATTTGTTTGTGTACGAGTTAATTGTTCTCGACGAACCAACGATGTTAAGGCTACCGATATCGATAAAGCAACGTCTCACACTGCACGCGGTGCTCCTCTGTTTGTTCCTTGGAATACACTCGCGTGATATATATATCAATATGAAATATATATATATCAATATGAATCTGATGAAACGAGAAATTTTTGTGTATCAGCCAAAAAATGTCGAGATAATGGCTTGTCAGTCAAAATAATAAAAATACAATTTTTAAATAAATTTTTAATGAATTTTGATTCATTAATTATTCACAGTACTTACAAAAGTATATGCATTATTTTTTGGGCCAATATCTGTTAGCCAAAGTATTTAAGAGAATTTTTTCAGTTTAATAAATTATTCTACGTTTCTTGATGTAGCATCAAGATATCATATTGTAATTTTATTATTAGATATTGTAAATAGCAAGTGTCTCTTTGAAAATATTAAATATTTTTTTATGGTTCTGTATAGTACTATTATTTGGCATGATTAACAAGTCCTTCTCACTAACATAGTGAGAAGGGAAGCGTGGTGTATTGTATAAATATATAAATGTAGAGACAAGGTACGCGCGGAGATGATAGCTGAACGACAGCATGACGACATCCGCCATTTCTCTCGGATAGTATGCAGATCTATTTTCGAGTGGTGGTTAAAATAGCTGAGCTTAAACTTCTGCTAGACACTGTCAGAGTTACCACGTCGAAAAGGAATTAGGTCAGACTTGAACGACAAAATAAGTGTCAGCGAAGTAGTTTCAGATAGCGCGACTAGATAACAAAAAATGAGTGAAATCGATTATTAATGGCAACCTCGATAATTCTTATCTAGAACCGAGTGAAGGTGCCTTGTCCCGAAATAACGTCTTAGGGATGATGGTCATATATTTTTAAATAAGAATATTCGAATGCCCCCTTTCTTCCCCCATTTATTATCATAATTACTTTATTATTTAATGACTGACAAATATAAATATAATGATTACTTAATGATCGATTAATCAATTTTTATCTCGTTCAAATTGCTGTAGAAAAATGTACATCTATATATGTAGTAATTGCACAATCCTCAAAGAGAGATAATTTTTAAGTAATATGATAAAAGTACCTCGTGAACACTAATTTCAGCTCTCTTTATTCAATCCTCATTTTACTATTCATAAAATGATTACGGAAAATTATTAATATCTGAAACACGCGATGAGATTTGTCACAAAGGATGTAATAAATAAAAGTAATAATGATAATATAAATGGATTTTATCCAATAAGAGTATAATATCAACAATATTACGCAGTGATTCCATATTAAATTTACTTGTGAATTAAGCCCACAGTCACGCGAAATCAGTGCGATATAAACGAGATTATTCATTTGCTAACTGTACCGCAAAAAATATATATGTATACCATATAATGATAGCTTTTTAAGATCAATATCGTGTTAAATCTGATATAACGTCACGTTGTGACCGAAACATGGAAATGGGGCGAAGGCGTGGAAAAATATATAATTGAGGAAAACGCTGACCCGTATTTTCGCCGCGCGCCATTCATATTATTCCATTATCTATTCCTTTCCTATTTCTATATATATATATATTCGCGCCATTATTCAGCGACATGGCACATGTGCGGAACGCTAACTACTACGTAACGTACGCTACAAGGATTACGTCAAAAAGTGAAAGATTCTCGGAACACTTTCGATATACGGCTTCCACCTGCGTGTTTCCTTAGCGCTTCGTACACGTTAGGTATTGTTATCACAGGGGACAGATATGCGAAACGACGAGAGTGTCGCGCGGCGTGAGAGATAACCCGGATTCCACCGTGTAAAATACGGACGGGAAACACCATCGACGACATTCGCGGTTCGCCGCGTACATTTACGACCTAGGTCCAGCTACGACATTATCGCGCCGTTAAAAACGACGATGTCACGTCGTGTGGCCTACCGATCTAAACGGTCGTGTTGTATCGCGGCTAAAATTAAATGCACCAAGTCTCTCTCTCTCTCTCTCTCTCCCCCCCCCCCTCTCCTTGTTCTCTCGGGAAGTAGTTGCATAACTCGAGGTGGCACGAGTAACGCGTGCGGCGCGATGCCGTGGCGCGCCGAAAGAACGCGAAACTGCGAAACTGCGGAAGTCGGAGCGTAGAGCGCGCCTTCCACGACGGCCTACGAAATCGCATGATTGCCAGCGCAGTTTTACAAGCGAGTACCCCTGGCTATACTACCTGCTTCCACTGCGATCGATAACGCGATGCCACTCGGCTGTGAAAAAAAAGTCGAGGCAACGAGTCCGTGCCATCGGTGCCCGCGAGTCGAGTAAAACAACAAACGACGGTCGCCCCCCAAGTCCCATCCTTTTACCCGTGATCTGTGCAACCAATCGACGCGAATGGCGTATAGAGAAGAGAATGCAATCTAACTGATGAGTGTGTGACCGGCAGGTCGCTAATAACGTGATATTTTTGTACGGAAACGAATTGCTAATTTGACCGATAATAATAATAACATCGACGATGTTGATTTCAACTTATCTATTAAGCAAGCAAGAGATGATTGATTTTACTTACGATCGCACAAGGACAAGGGAAAATCGGTTAGTTAAAAATCCCCCCGGAAAAACCTGACATTCCATCAGATGAGGCTATTCGTCTTCACAAAAGCGCTTCGGCGCGAAGTGATTCATTCTCGAGACAAATAAATCGAAGCATTCGATATAGAAATACCGCAATTTGGAATTTGAGAAGATCAATTCTATAGTTGCAAATAATCAGATATCCCGCGAATTAGATTAAATCTCAATTCTTGCGATAATTTTCTAAAGTTTGTAGAAAAGTGAATTAGAGTTACTTCCATGTGAGTGCACCTTCCTAAAACTTCACGCAGAGTTCCAAAACTGTAAGAACTTACCTGCTGGAACGGCGGCAGTTGCAGCAGGTCTCTTTCCTCGGCGGCGGTTACCTCGAAGGTCGGTGCTGGTTGGGGCGGGTATATGTTGCCCTTGCCGGGGTACGAGGTGCTCCGACGAAACTTGACCGGGCTGATGCAGGAGGGATGCGCCGCCGCCGGGCCCGGGTGGCCCGGGAAAGTCGGACTTGGCTTGCGACCCTGCAAACCAGCCGCGGCCGCAACCGCTGCAGCGGCATGCAAGGACGAGTGCAACGGTGGTAAATTAGGCACGGACCTGCCGCGATTCCAGGGGGACAGACCCGGACTGGCGACCGCGGCGGCAGCGGCAGCTTGTGGGCCCGCACCCCACTGTTGCGGGGCCTGCGGTCCGCCCGACCACGCGGCGTATCCTTTGCCGGGCAGGTAGACGTTCGGATGCGATGTCGGCGGAGGTTGTTGTTGCTGCTGTTGGTGCTGCTGCTGCTGCTGCTGTTGTTGTTGCTGCTGCTGCTGCTGTTGCTGTTGCTGTTGCGCGGATGATACCTGTAGACCGCCGTGCCTAGTGCCGGTGGGTGTACCGGCGTTACCGTGCTGCTGTTGTTGCTGCTGCGAAAAATTGTGACTAGCCGTGATGGCACGTCGCGTACCGGTTGAAACCGCGGCGGCAGCTCCGGTGCTGGCGAATAGGGCCGCGGATCCAGTGGCTGGAAAATTCTGAAAGGCGCCAATAGAGCCATTAACCGGTAACGCGGTGTGCAAACCGCCGTCGTCCGGTGCGGACCAAAGGCTAGGCACGCGGCCACCGGGATCAGCGAAGCCCTGCAAAGCCGAGGTCGTGCTGCACGTGATGTCCTTTTCCGTCGACGAGGGCGTCGTCGGTGTGATGGCGATGCTCTCCGTTTCGATCACGTCCTTCGATTTGTCCTGTCCAGTCACGGTGTCCAAGGCACCGCTCGGCGAGAGCGGAGCGGGCTTACCGGCGGCTTGCTTCTCAATCAGTAGATCGTCCTGCATCGTGGATGTTGTTATGGTGACGGCGGTGCTAGCGTTGCTGTTGTTGTTACTCGTGGTCGTGTTAGATTTCGGACTGGTCAGAGTACTCGAGAAGAGACTTGACGAGCTGTAGTCCCCCATAAATCACCGCGGAGCTTGCAGTCGCCAAGCGTTCTCGCGACGTTGATCACCGTTATGATAACCAGTACCTCCAGCTAGGCCCCTTCGGAAACTTCCTCTTCTCCACTCGTCTCCCTCGTTACTCGCAGCTCGGGAATATCGTTGTCGTCGAACGCGAAAGAACCGCGCGAAAGGTCCTCCACGTAGTGTAACTCGCCGTAGTACCCGTCCGGCACGAGCTCGCGGGACAAACTATCGATCCACGGCCGTACGCGTAAAAACACTCACACAGAGGGATTCCGGAAACCGAAGGTCCACACCGTGCGATGATCCCCTTCGTCGTGTGTCTTCTTTTCGCTCTTTGCAATATCTTCTTTTTGCTATTTTCTTTCTCTCTCTCTCTCTCTCTCTCTCTCTCTCTCTCTCTTTCTACCTCTCTTTCTCTTTCTTCCTTGTCTAATTTCCCACCTTCTATTTTCACGCCTCGGTCTACTTTTCCTCAGGGGCCATGCGTGTATAATTTCGTTCTCGTGTCTCCTTCGTCTTCCGATCGCTCACTCGCTCTCCTTAAAAAGCGTTCCTCTAGATCCCACTGATGCCACGTCGCCCCGGTACGATTCGGCAGCGACCCTGTCTTCGTGTCATCCTCTTGGCTGTCGAGGAATCAAACTCACTCGGCGACGCACATTGCCATCGTCGTCGCGGCGCTCCGTCGACGCGAAGCGCTGCTCGTTGCGAAGCTGCTCCTGGTTGCCTCCCCCGCGTTCGATCGTCCGCTGGCTCGCCCGTTCTCGTTCGTCGTGTGCGCGTCTCGTTCACGGGCTACCCCCTGGCGAACATAATTTCGATCCACTCGGCGAGGACGCACACCGCTGGACCACTTGGAATCCTCCCAAATACGTAGCGTAGAGAGCGCGACCTTTTGCTTTCCACTATCACACACACACGCGACTACGATACGAGGTCGCTCCGCGGATCGTATCGCGGTGGCAGAGGCGGAGGGCGGTGGAGGAGGACGTGAGAAGGGCGGGAGGGAAGAGCGTATACGCGATACGTTTCACCACCCCGCAGCTCGATGAAGCGGAACGATCCGTCCACGTCCTTCGCGTGGCGATCGCGCGAACGACTTCGCGACTCTGGCTGTCACACTAAACTCGCTGGTTTCCCCCAACGACGAGCGTGGGAGGGCGGCTGATGCGAGAACGGCGATAGGCAGGATTCCCCGCGGATACCGACTCGCGAGACCGATAGTCCGTGTGCTACTTCTCCGACGACGTGTCGCTGTCGCTGATCGCCGATTGTTCCGCGTCGCGGCGCGTCGCGGCGTATCGGCTGTCGCGCGCGCGCGATCAATCGATCGCCGATAAGCTCCGTTTTACGTACGTGAGGTATGCTCACGCGGCGCGGACGGACGTGGACGTGGGGCTCGCCGATGTGGTTTATCGCACGCGCGCGCACACACGCACCGTGGAGCTTTACGGGGACACTGGTCGCGAGCGCGAGCCCGTTGCCCAAGAGGAGCGTAGCACGCGGGGGGGGGGGGGGTCAGGTCAGGGTTACTACCACCGCACCGCGCTCGCCGACTGCGATGTGTCTCTCCACCCGGACACTGACAATCGGAGCGGAACGGAACGGAGCGAATTCGCACACTACGGTAATCGCGCGCGGCGCGGCGACTCAATGGGCCTCTCTTCCACACCTCCGTTGACGATCCCCGCCTACACGCGGTATCGTGCACCACCTCTGACCGCACACGTACGTCGGTCTCTCCCACCTCCTCTACGAGGTACGACGGTTTAGCGCTGCCTCCTCCCGATCGGTTTGCATATTTTCCCTATTTTCCTTCGGCGGCACTTGTGTGTCTCACCGTCGTTTAATCTCTGCGTCTCCTCCGTCGCGCGTACGCCCTCGCGCCTTTGTCGACCGCGCTCGAGCTCGAACGGAACGAAAGAGCAAGAACGGAGGGCTGGTGGAGGTGCAAGGAGGAGGAGGAAGAGGAAGAGAAGGAGGAGGAGGAGGCCCGGAAAACTTCAGCCAGCAGAGCGCGTTTCGGTAACGCGACTTCGTGGTCTCTTCTCCGCTGCCTCTGCTGCCGCTGCTGCTGCTGGTGCTGCTGTTGCTGTTGCTGTTGCTGCCGTTGCTGCTGCTGCTGCTGCGTCGTCGTCGTTGTGTATGTCTCTCGCGCGCGCGCGCGCCGCAGCGGTGCGATTCGTGCGTCGTGCCGACTTTTGGAGCACTGCGGCCGCACCGCGGGTCGGGGCATGCCACAGCCCGTTCGGATATAAGTATCGTCGTGCGTGCAGCGCGTGAAGCCGTGCGCACTCGCGGCGATCTTCGTCCGGCAGCCGGTCGTGCCGTCTCGCCGTACTCCGACGTAGGTCGTCCTCCTCCTCGTGGTCGTGGTCGTCGTCGTCGTCGACGTCGTTGTCGTCGTCGTCGTCGTCGTCGCTCACGCAGGCGCCCTGACGTCGACGTCGCCACCGCCATCGTGGCCGCACCGGAACCACCACCGCGACGCCTGTCTCCCTCCACGACCGCGTCCATGCCACTGCCACCCTCTTTCCAACCCTCTAGTTATATAGGGTGTCTTGAAATCATTGGACATTTTTGTTTCAACTGGATTTCTACGATAAAAAAATTTCGACCAATATAATTTAATATTTAAAGTCAGTAAACTTTGACGAAGTAATCTCACGGAGATTGTACGAAAGAAGGATGTAATTATATTTCAGACAACAAATCAGATAGAAAGCGAAGAAGAATAGGATAAATAATGTTTTCGAATGAAGCTTTGTTTTGATTAATAAATAATTAAGCAGCAATTGATATAATATACCGAACGAGAATGATATAAAAGATATACAAAATGCTAAAGAAATTATGCAGATGTTTAATCAAATTAATTTTGAAAAGATAAAAAGTTCAAGTTTTTTCTCTTTAAAACGGAGAATGGGTAATCAAAATGTTAATAAACAGAAATTAGTATAATAATAAATAAATAATAGAAATTTCGTTTTCTAATTAATTTTCAAGCTGTTTTTCGATAGCAGATATCGAAATAAAGATTTGATCGAGACATTCGATTAGAGAGATTAAAAGCAGGCAATAAAAATAATCTCTTACAAAGTTCCCGGTAAGGAAAAAATTATATCTCAACATTCTTTGCGTGTAATGGCGAAAGATCAATAAGACTAGATTTTTTTTTTTAAATAGAATTCCCATAATTCCTTGGAGTTTTTGTTACCGTGAAGTTTTAGCTATACCTTCTTGTATCTTACCCTGGAATTAGGTCATTTCTAGTTGCGTGATTCAACGGGAGTATATATTTTCGACAGAACTTTCGAAAAGGAGTAACCAGGAAGCAAACGGCCGCCTTGTATACCTACGGGGACTCGAACCTTTCCCAACAACGATCGACGCAAGCGTCGCGAGACGGCAGCTTGATAAGCGGTAGCGCTCGATAAGAGTCGAGGGAGCCGGTTTCGGTTTGCGTACCGACGAAAGAGAGATAGAGAGAAGCATAGAAAGAGAGAGAGAGAGAGAGGGAGAGAGAGGGAGAGAGAGAGAGGGAGAGAGGGAGAGAGGGAGAGGGGGAGAGAGAGGGGGGGAGGGAGGGAGGGAGGGAGAGAGGGAGAGAGAGAGAGAGAGAGAGAGAGAGAGAGAGAGAGAGAGAGAGAGAGAGAGAGAGAGAGAGAGAGAGAGAGAGAGAGAGATGAGAGAGAGAGAGAGAGAGGAGAGAGAGAGAGAAGGAGAGAGAGAGAGAGAGAGAGAGGAGAGAAGAGAGAGAGAGAGAGAGAGAGAGGAGAGGAGAGAGAGAGAGAGAGAGAGAGAGAGAGAGAGAGAGAGAGAGAGAGAGAGAGAGAGAGAGAGAGAGAGAGAGAGAGAGAGGAGAGAGAGAGAGAGAGAGGAGAGAGAGAGAGAGAGAGAGAGAGAGAGATGAGAGAGAGAGAGAATATGAGTGAGATGGTCCGTGGTGCAGTCTCCGCACGGTGTACAGGGGATTAGAAGCGGGCGCGTAAATAAAAATATCACGACGGGGGCGATTTATAACGTTGGATAACGAAGGAGATGCGCGCGCGCGCGCGCGTTTTCTCACCTAAAGAGAAAGAGACAACTGCGCGCGCGCGCGCTACGATCCTGAAATACGCGCCACATCCGTAATTGCACGCGGAACTTCGCGTACCTTCATGACGTATCCTCTCGCGAGGAATAGGGGGAAGATGGAAGAGGAAAGGGGGAGAGATGCAACGCTGCCTCCATAGGAGGCTGGCCATAAATCTCTCGTGATTAGCCGCGAGATGCGAATTACTTGGTCGCTGACGCCATAGAGATGCGGCCTACATTGTTCACGGAGCGTTCCCGCGCTTCGATGCTTGCATAATTCATCGTCTAAGAAATATGGAATATGCTCTGCGAATCATCCGCGAATCATCACGCGACGTTTCCGAGCGAAACGAGAGTAAGCTAATCGTTTTGACGTCACGAGATAATAAGGTCGGGATAAATTTTCTCGAGATCGGTGTATTCGTCTCCCATTCTTTTTTTCTTTAGAAGTTACGTTTGATTTGGATTTGCAACAATTGAATGTCAATCAAGAGCTTATTCAGTTTTGTAAAAAAATAAAAACAACAGAAATAATAATATCCGATAAAAAATTTTATAATTAGATATAATTATATAATTTTATAATTAGATATAATTATATATAATTATACATATAAGGCGTCATATATAAAATATGTCTATATATAAAAATATATAATTACACATGAAGTGATGATATGTGTGTTGTATATAAATGTATATCAATTTATGTAGTAATATATAATAATATGTAATCATATTTTGCAATATATATTTTTATATTTTTATATGTGGATATATTCTATATATAATTATTATAATATATGGAAAATTTGTTTTCGAGTTATTAATGAAATGAATGAAAAGAAGGAAGGATAATCAAAGATAATTCTCTTTAAAAGAAATTAACCTTAACTTAAATGAAATTAATCAATTTTTTTATGCATGTTTCAAATAAAATCTTGTGTTTTTGCAATGAATGCAGGATAATAGAATTAAGAAATTCAAAAACGCACGAACTTTACTTCATTGTTATTGCAATCTTCATTACCTTGCACGAGTGAGATACAACGACTTCGTATTCCTCTCTCGTTTATTCTAAATATCGTGCTCCCAAGAAGTATATTGAGGTAAGAAGAATAAACGTTATCGCTTCTAATTGTTTAAAAACAATCGTACGTCGCTGCTATGAAGTTACATCAGAATCTACCGAATGTTCAAACTTTTTCGAAGTTTTCGAAACGGGAGCGATTCTTCGAGCAGGTCACAAGTCGAGATTCGAAACAACGGTCTGCGAAGATGGCGGTATATCTATAGAGGGCACACTCACTGCCGAAGAACGAATCCCACAAATATCTGCGGTGACGTCGGTTGCTAGGCTAAAGTCACGCCTTTTGTCGCGTTACGCATTCGTCCCGTCATCGGGGCTAATTTGACGTTTCGGAACAGAAAGAAGTATATTGTGTGTTATAAATTCTTTCATAATTGATTAACGTTAATTTGCAAAATGAACAGGCTCTTCGGACGCGCGAAACCTAAGGAACCGCTACCAAGTATCACGGACTGCATTGCAGGCGTAAGGACAAATTTATTGTTGTTAAGAGATAACAATTATCGCTATTTTTTATCACTTTATTACTGTGCTAATCGTGACATCCACAATTCTCAAAATTTCACGTTAAATAGCGCAATTGATGTCGCGAAGAGTTAAGTGTTTTATGACTTCTTAATGTGATAGGGATTTTTTAGTAAACATGCTTTTTCAATCAAGGTTGATAGTAGAGCGGACTCTGCAGAGAAGAAAATAGCCCGGTTGGATGCCGAACTTAAAAAGTACAAGGATCAAATGGTCAAGATGAGAGATGGACCGGCTAAGAATGCGGTGAAGGCCAAGGCTCTGCGTGTATTGAAACAGAGAAAGATGTACGAGGCCCAAGTAGACAATTTGCGCCAGCAGGCCTTTAACATGGAACAAGCAAACTATGCTACTCAGACATTAAAAGATACCCAGGCGACTGTAGTTGCTATGAAAGAAGGCGTTAAGCAAATGCAAAAGGAATTTAAGAATATCAATATTGATCAGATCGAGGTATGCTAGAAAACAATCTACTACATAAGCTTTGTTTAAAATGTTAGCTCAATCTTACATGTATCATTGTTGTATACAGGATATGCAGGATGATTTGGCAGATATGTTAGAACAAGCTGATGAGGTACAGGAAGCGATGGGTCGCAGTTACGGAATGCCAGAAATTGATGACGACGAACTGGCAGCAGAATTAGAAGCTCTTGGTGATGACCTTGCTTTGGATGAAGATACCAGCTATTTAGACGAAGCTATTAAAGCACCTAGTGCTCCTGACAAAGAACCTGGAGCAAGTTCTATTAAGAACAAGGTCATTATTTTTATAAGAATATTTGACAATTATAAAAGAGAAGCAAGAAATTTACAAATTCTTTAAAATTTTGTAAATAATCAAAAAAAGGGGAGGGGAAGACATAGCTTATGCTATATAAAAATTATTTAAGTTCCTAAAATAACTTTTTTTTTATATGCTTACAGGATGGTGTTCCAGTAGATGAGTTTGGCTTGCCACAAATACCTGCTAGTTAAATATTTAAGAATACATCAAAATTATGAATAAGGCAAATATAAGCTTAAGATTATTCCTATGCATGCCCAAAGATGTATGATCTTTTCAAAACAGGACAGATAGTTTTTTTAATTAACACTCATACACATACGACACAAATAATGCTCTAACAATATTTCATTAACATAACGCGCAAAAGATGTTTAATTTCGTATTAATAGATTTTTGTTACTGTCTTCAAAGTCACTATTTTTATTAAATTAGTATTATGTTGTACATATATATATATATATATATATATATATTAAGAAATTAATAAATATTAATAATATATGTAGAGAAATTTGTTTATATGCATATAAATAACACACAATACACATTTATGTTCCATCTTCAAATTCTTTTTAGACTGATTAAATTACTTGCAATCTAGAGATATTTGTCTCTTCAATATTTCGTATTTCTGAGTAACATTCACATAAACTAAGAATGTTTTCCTTGCTTTCCAAAAAATGTGTTTCTTCAAATCCATTTACCTGTGTATAGTGATGTACGTGTGCCTACAATGCAATTTATAATAAAATATAATTTATAATAAAATATATATTTTATAATTGTGTACTCTTTAATTTATATTGAAAAACTTTTGCATGCTTATTTACTCGCGGATTTTAAAAATAATAAACATATCCTAATTATTTTAAGACATAAATATTTCTATTTAAAACAAAAAAGAAAAAATCGTATTTAAATTATTTTGTACCTTTTTCTTATATAATGTAGAAAATTCTCGGATTATATTTTTGAATAATGCGGATATAGCGGATGAATTAAGGAGACACAATAATGACGAAGAATGTCCCGCTGGGGGAATGGAACATAATCCTATTTTCATACAATCCTTACTCCATGAAGTAAATTTTGATTTGTTTTGAAACCTATGAAAAAATATAATACAAAATAATCATTAAACATTGCCACAAGTAAAAATAAAGAGCAATATCTAAATCTATAAAAAAAGAAGAAAGATATATTAAATACCTTTCAATGTTTCGTTTTATATCCGTTAAAGTAGTATTACCCCTTGCGATATGTGCAGCAGCAAGAATGACAGAAGCAGATTGAAGAGGATCCAACTTAATTAATTGATTATTTCGCGACCATGCATTGGTAAATAATTCATCCTGTAATCTTAAACATCAAACTAATATTTATTGTTTTATTTTAGTTCTAAAATGACATTTAAAGAAAATGAAAAAGGAAGTTACTATACTTTGTTTCTTGCGTAGTGCACATATTTGGGGCAGATAAAGTTACAGGGCTGATACTGCTAAATATATAATGCAATTTTGGATAAGGCACTAGATTTGTAGCTACTTCGTTCATATCCATATTTAAACTTCCTGGAAATCTGGATCCACTAAAACAAATTTTGCTGTATATATAATGCCAAAAATCTGACATGACAAATTTAACACTTGAATTACCTGGTCAAATGCAAGAGCATGTTGACGATGATACTGTTCATATCTTGAAACGGCCTACACGAGACATTGTAATTTATTTGATTCATATTATTTTGTTTAGACATTTGAGCGTTACATATATCTAATAGAGCTTTGTTTTCCACAGGAAGTACACACGTGGCGTGTTCTAAAAGTTCTTGAGTCGCAAGTAAAGTATTATAAGGGGCAGTAACAGTATCTTGTGTATTTGCTGGATAAACGGATGATACAATCCTAGAATATTGATGATATTATTCTCGATTCTTGCATCCTCAAGTTACAGTGAATTCAAATTTTCTTAAAACTCAATTAATTTAATCAATATTTATTCATATTGATTAGAAAGTACCTTTCTACATGGGGATAATTATCTTTTAATAATTTTAATGTTGCAGTTCCTAATCCAGATCCTGTGCCACCTCCCAAGGAATGCATCAATAGAAATCCATGAAGTCGATCACACTTTTCGACTACACGTCTTATACTATTTTCTAAACGATCATAATATTCACTGCCATGAACATGATATCCTATTGCCCTAGAAAAACCAAATTTTTATATTGCACATTTTTATATTTAAAATAAACTTGTTTCAAATTACCAATTATTTCCAGATCCTGGATAATTTGTCACAAAACATGTTTGATCAAATAATTGGCGCAAGGGACTTTGCTTAAACCTAGATACAACACTATCTTCCATATCTATTAAGACAGCCTGTGTTTAAAAAAATTATTATATCAAATATTTAAAATTATTATATAAATTTTAAGAAATTAAATGATAATGTACATACTCTAGCTTTAATTTTAGCTGCATTTAAATCAGCTACATCTTGAAAATAAAATTTGTCTGTACTATTAGGGACATGAAAAAAACTGGGAAATGCATTAGAAAGCTCATCGATATGCTTGAGATGATTTCGTTGTACTTTGAGCAGGTTTACACTATCAGTAGTAGTCTGGATGCCATATTCATGTAAAGCTAAAGGCCAGAAGGCTGATCCTATTTGATTTCCACATTGGCCAACTATGATACATAAAAAAAAAGAATAAAAATTTTTCATAGAACATTATGATTTCCTAAAACTTCTTAAAAATATATTTTAAAAACCTCTATATTATATTTTTTAGTTAAACATGTTATTCGTTTGCTTTTCAAATCTATATTGTTTTTATTGAACAAAACTGTTCATATTACATTAATTATGCACGTGTTTACCTTGTATTGTAACAAATTGACTCATTATATCCAGAATTTAACGTGACCTATTAGTGGTTCGTTATTAAGTCATAAAAATTGCCATGCTGAAAATTATTTCCCGCCTATGATCATGAGTTTGTTTTTTTATTTTAATTGCTTCTAAACATTACACTTTTTATAAATGTCAAGTAAATCTATTCTTGATGTGAAAGAAAATAGAGACAGTAATGCCAGACAACAATGACTCCAGATCAGAGTAAAAAAAAAAAACAGGAAGAATGAAAGATCACGGAACAGATACTTCTATTGTATGTACACAGAGATCTTGCTTTTACATCTGTCTTTATAACTGTACTGTTATGTTTTATCTTTCTTCCCCTCCTCTCTCTCTCTCTCCAACAACTAAATATGTCTATCTTATTTTAAGTGCAAAAAAGTGCAGTACATGTATCCTTTAGAAATATATTTTGTTAGGACCTAGGGAAGATACACTAAAATGAATAAGAATAAAAAAATTAAAAACATAGTATTATGAATAGAAAATTATAAATTTTTTCATCATAAGAAATGCTTCAGTATACAATCAAAGAAATGTTCTTTCATTGAAAATAACTTTTCTATAATTTCTATATTTAATTTTACTCCTTAGTTCTGTTCATTGAATCTGAGTCCTAAATACAATTTATATTTAAAATAGAATAGACATATAATTAGACGTTGAAGAGAGAAATATGAAAGGCTTATCTCTGTGTACACACATACAAAGAGTGAATACAATCGATTTTACTTTGTAAGTGAGATCGATTGTATTCACAATCCTCGATTCGTGAGATCTCGCAACAGTTAGAAGATCGATTCGTCGTATTTACTCGCGATAATTCACCGTTCAAAAATCTCCTATCGACCACCGGCGATATGTGGTATGCGGTGAATGTAACGGTGAATAAAAAAGACTGTGAGCCAAGAAAATGGATAGATTAACCGATAATAAACTGGCAAAATGGTTTTTCCTATGTCTTTGCTTGTCTCAGTGTGCCTATGCACGTCTTATTTACGAAGACTCAAGTAAGTTAACCTCTTCATCCCCTGGGAAATAAATCTGATTCGATTCTCTTATCATAAATTGAAGAATCACCTTTGTCCGATTCTTATCATAAATTGAACCTTTGTACTGTGCAACAAAAGGCTTATTTTTTTTACAACTTCTTATAGTTCACGTTCATTTCACGTTGAAGAGAAAAAAAAGAAAGATAAATCGCGCGAGGTGTTCAGCTAAAAAAAAAACAGACCTAATATTTTACTTATATTTTTTGATATTAATTATTTTGAAATAATTACGAAATAATATATATTAAGTGATACGGAACAAAACATTCGGAACAGGTCGCTTATCGAATTGAAGCTATTTAATTTTCTTATCAAAATATATTTTAAAATAAATATTTTAAATATATTTAATAATTAAATTATCTTATCATCCGTTTCTAATTATAAGCTTACTAAGCCTAGAATATAAATAATATATTTATATATTTTAAATAATTTAATGTAATAAACTGAAGATATTATTTAAATGACAAAAATGTAATAGATAGTAGATATTTGATGAAGCAGAATCTTGATTGCCTGGTTTGCCTTTCATTTTTAATTTAGTGAATTTATATATTTGTTTCAGAAATAAACTTTCTGAGTGCAGATGACAAAATACAAAATCATAGTCCTGGCCTAAAAGTGTATTGTCACAATGCTTCCTCAAAATATTTGACGCATATATGGAGAACTATGACTGTAAGAAGCTTCTAAGATACTGTATATTTAAAAAATTTCAATATACTTATGATATAAATTTTTGAAACTACAGATGCATCTAAATATCAATACAGATTCTTCATATGTTTTATATGATGGCAAAACACCAGATGAAGTTTACCAAAAGTATGATCAAAATGAAAAATCATGGAGTCTCAATCTGTTTGATACAGGAAAAGCAGGACATAGGCAATTTAAGATTGATCCCTTTGAAAATTCATGTATAGGCATTTATATAGATTCTCCAAATCAATATGGTTATATGATGACTTTAATAGACACACGTAAGTATATATATTCATTTTATTATTCTGTAACATGTCAGTGTATGTTATATTTTTCTTTTTCAGGTATCAATGTATGGGGAGTAACAATGATGGTAATAGGTATTATAATTTTCTGGTGTGCCAGGATATTAAGTTGGAATTCGGTATTTTATTATACTTGTGGCATAGTACTTGGAGTAACTTTGTCTCTTATAATTTTAATATACATCGCTGGAAAATTAATACGGGTAGTTATTTTAATATAATAATACTATATAATATAATAATACTTGACATATGTAATAAAACAAAACATTTTATTTAAATAAAAATAAAACATTTTATTTAAAATATCTTTCTATAATTAAGGGAAAAACTGTGTACATAATCTTTGCTGCATCGATGAGTCTTTATATTGCTAAAACGTTATGGGAAAATATGCAACTAATTGTGATGCAATATAGAGAATGGGTGATGTGGTACATACTTGTTACATCTCTAATTAGCTTCATAATCTGCTATCGTTTCGGTCCAGTTACTAATGCGAGAACAAAACAAATAATACAATGGTTTTTGCAGGTAAGCTATATTATATGATGTTTATTTTTAACTGTTGTTATAAATAGTTTTATAGCTTGTAGGGTTGACACTGGTTTATTATAGCAGTTACTTCCGCGAGGCATCCTTTTCGTGCTGTATTATATTTATACTTCTTTATAATTTTCCAAAAGCAATATTTGAGCGAGGAAAAAGGTATTGGTAAGCATTTAGGATGTATAGTATTATTTCTTTGATGTTTTACAGCCTGTTTTAATTACATATACCGCATAGAAATGCAGTTATATAAAAACTTTATTTTTCAGATTTAAATAAAACTCGAATCCATTGTGTACATATTTATCTTCTTCTGTTTGTGTTATTCTTTTTCAATGGCTTCATGTATATTTTAATAATGATTTTATAATTATTTAATTATCTGCATATATAAAAGCACTGTATGTTTTGCTAATATATGTGTGTATGTGTGTGCTTAAATATATTGAACAGCACTTATACAGAATGTTTTATTTTAATTTATCCTCAAAAATTTTCTTTATTTTTGATCGTAGAAAAAAATTTTTTAGACTAAAATAAAGTTTCGAGAAGGTTGCATGATTATAATATTGATTCATTTGCAGATGGCACCACTGTCGAAATTTTATGGTCGTTATTTTTTTAAATGAAATCATTTTTTGTTACATTATATAATTCTTCTGGATATAAAAATATTAAGATATAAATGTCAAGAAGTTAATAATTTACAAGAATATATTAAAATATGCTAAAATAAAGTACAAAATATCTTGTAAATTATTTATTTTTTGACAGTTTTACCTTAATATTTTTATGTTCAAAATAACGAAAAGAGTTATAGGTAACAAAAGATACATAATTCCATTTAAAAAAATGGCAACCATAAAAAAATTACAATAGTAAGACATTTATAGTTGAATCAATATCATGATGATGTGATCTCCTCTAAACCTAATAATTTTTACATTTTTTTTTCTATAATTGAAAATAAGAAAGTTGAGGAAGAAGGGAGAGGTAAATTAAAATGAAATATATTCTATATAATATAACATCCTATTTTAATTAAGATATACAATTATTCTACATATATTTTATTTACAATTTTATTCATATATTTCTAATAAATTTAAATGTTTAAGCAATTTTTGAACAATTATTACAATGTACTTTATATATGAAGCAATTGTATTTTCAGTTTTTTTAATAAAATGTATTATATCTTTTAGGTTATACATCTTTACATTATTCAATCTTGATTAAAACTAGTATTACAAATTTTCACAAGTACATAAGAAACGTTATAAGTGCATTATTAATTTGTCAGATATCTAATAATCTTGATTTATTTTTGGACATCTTTGGACTTGGAAATTTTTTAAATATATATTTTTTAAATATATAATAATAAATTTATTAAATTTATTAAATATGAGTACATTTATCTATATATAAAGATTTTTTTTTTCTTTTTTTTTCATATTTTACTTTGAAATGCAAAAAGTTATCAAAAATAATGTACCATTCTTTCTTTTTTTTTTTCATGAGGCGAGCCATGTTTTCGGAAAAACAGAAATTGTTAAGTGAGGATCAATATCGTCAAGAAGGAATACGACAAACTAAGAAAGCTTTAAAAGAATTACAGAATTATTGCTCCAGTCCAGAATGCAATCCTTGGAAAACAGTTTTAAGACTAAAAGATCCCATAAGGTTATAATTTATTAAATCAAACATCACATTTTAGATAAAAATTTAAAATTAGCAATGCAGATATAAAGATATATTTTAGATTTGCAAGATTCATGGAAGGAGAATCACATTTATTAGAAGATGAAATTGACGAACATGAAGAAGAAATTTCGAAGATTCTAGAAAAAGATGAGTTCACGGATGATGACGATTCTTTCTAAGTATAAAGTATAAAATTTCTAGATAAAAATTCAGTATTGAGTAAAATTTTTTTATTTATTTCTTAACAACGTTAGTTGTTAGGAATAGGAAGCGTTGATGTAATGATATACACAACAGAATTTATTTTTTTGTGTAACTTAAACGTTTTTTCTGAACAGAAGTAAGTTCTGTAAAGTACTTAAAGACTGTGTACTTAAAGAAGTGGATTGTTTGTCTATGTCAGTGATTATGTTCGGTGGAACGTTTGTTTGGCATTGTTGGAAGTTTTATGTACTTGAGATTGATTACTCTTCTAAATTTAAAAATATAATTCGATCTCTCAGCACACACAGAAAATTTTTAATTTGCAAAACAGATAGTCTGCTGAGATCAATGTTTATTTCTATATTTTGTATGATTTTGAAAATGTAGTTATGTTTATGAAATAATTATTTTTATGAGTCTTGTATCTCATATATTTGTGATGTTTTTGATTATACAAGAGAACATATAAAAATAAATAAAAGATTTTCATAATACAATTACTTTATTGTTTATTTTTATCCTGATTTTTCTTAGCATATAAGATTATCGAAACAAATAATTTAGCGTAATATCATTCACAATCAAACATACGACAAAATATGAATTGCGCAAATATGTTATTCATGTTGTTTAAATTTTCATATACAATTAATATTTTTATCAAATTTGTCTAACATTGATTTCACATAAGAATTTTTAGCATTTTAACAAACTTGTTGAGTAATTTTTTTTTTTACTATATATGTTCGTATTATTCAAAATGACGTGACAAAGATTTAATATTGCTTTGAACTGACAAGTCATAAGATAATCAAGATAAGGAGATCCAAGTATAATTTAATAAAAAATATTTTATTAAATTCGAAATTTATAACTTGCTTTTAAGAATGAGAAATCAAATTTAAGGAACCTTTCCTGTTAGTTGGAGGACTTTATATATCATATTAAACGAGACAACCATGGCCTTAAGAGTAGGAGGTAACGAAACAGTATCATTTATCATATTCATGATTCTGTGGAATACTGGTAAGAGAGTCCTCCAAAAGAATCTCGACATTAATGGAAAAGCTATTCGTAGTAATGCACGGCCTGGGACGCCAATTATTTGAAACACGTAACATACTATGGTTTGGGCTGTTCCGAACGGATGTTTTATGATATTCGTGAGCAAATCAGGTAACTTTTCTATTTTGGGACACACATCTTTATCCCCCAGGAATGCGCGAGGTATAAAACTTAGAAAGCTTAAAATTTTAGCTATAAGACTATTATCTAAGCCAAGTAACTTTAATATCATCTTTGTTGGAGCGGATACCATCTTTGTGGGTAATGATGTAATCTTTTCAATTGGTGTTGTAATCTTTTCAATCGGTGTTGTAATCGTTTTAATCGGTGATGTAATTGGCGAGAACAAACTGGCTCTTCGCTGCCTTGAGAAAGATTTTTCAAAAGGTGCATTTGCATACTCCAATTCGTAATTTCCATAATCTAAAAAGTTGCAATAAAAGAATAACTATTGTAATACAAATTCTATTAATTCTATATAAATTTATATTTATATAAGATGTATATACTAATATTGTATCAAATAATTATTTGTTGAAGTAAGTTCTGATTAATTTATCAAAAATTAATCAGAAGATATATAGAGAAGAGCAATTTAACAAAAAAACAGATACGTAGTTCGTAACTCAAAAAATTTTATGTATAATTCTTATTGAACGATATTTAATATTACAATTTTGGAAAGTATTACAATTGTAATTCCACAAAGAGAGCCAAAATATTTTTAGATAGCAACGTTAATATATTATAATCATATATATTTTTAATATATTATTTTAAGACTTACTTTCTGTTTCTTCTGCCAAATCGACATTTTCTTCATCGATGATACGGCAGGATCCGTATACCACGACTAAACAAAAAATTAGAATCGATATCTTCATTTTATGAATAATTAGTCTCAGATGATGAATATCGAACTTAGTTGTGTATCCCGACTGTGAACTTTTATCTGGTTCCTTGCTTCGTCGGAACTTTTTCCGGAAAGCCACTTTGTCGAGGTGTATCACACCTCTTTTTAACGGCTTCTTTCGGCAGAAATCCTTGGCAAAATAATTAGACAAATGCAACTTTTTGACAGCCTGACATTTTAGTTAGCGTAATTGATACTATGAACGATAATGCGGTTGCAAATAATGTTCGGAGTCAGACGCTGCGATGTTTTAAATTGATGTTTTTTTCTTGCTAATTGTTTTCGCTCGGAACTGAGAATTTATTTTATTCTAAGCGTTCTAAATTTTATTCTAAGATCTATTAAAAAATTACCCTCATTAAAAATATATGTACCGAAATTTGCAATAAACTTGCTTGGTTGGTAGCATTAGTAGAACTAATAATACAAACGACTTTTCACGGACAGTACTGACGCATAATGCATTACGTATGTAAGTTCTGTTATCGGTACTAATTTCGTATGGAAAAACTCTGTCGATGCCTATGATGACATTTACAGTCCAGTCTTCTAGTATCGTTGCATTTTGGCATGATGAAAAAGGTTTCCGGGTTTTTCTTTATGAGATAATATGACAGATTGTGTATGTAAAAATATTCTGAAACTAGACACATAATTTAAAATATTAACTGAAAGCAAATAAAATATTGTTTTTACACATGTGTAAATGAACTTGTCAAAGTAAATTATTAATCTGTTTCGTAATTCTTCAACAAAAGATGGTCTTAGGCTCTTTTTTTATTAATTATTGCTAAGTTTAGTTTTCTAGGTACAAAATAAAAACAATATACACACATCACGTATATTCTTAAAGGCTAAGATAATTATTTTATAAGCAAATAATTTGTTGAAATTTTTGTTTCTTTTTTATTGTATTATTTGATTTTGCCTTTTAAGAAGAAACTAATTATATGTTACTTTATTATATGTTATTTCATTTGCTCGTTCGATACGATTAAGGAAGAAAGGGAAACTTGAAAGAAAAAAAAAGCGAGCATCGTGAAATAATTGTTTAATTTAGGTTCTGTGCTACTTGCTATTTTTTTAAGAAAAGACATGCAAATTACATAATATAATTAATCTGAATAACAAATAAAATAAAATTATATCTTTCAACATAATTGAAAGACCTTAAATTTAATCATTAAAATAGAACAAATTAATTAGAATATATATATATATATATATATATATATATATATATATATATATATATATAAATATAACTGAGAATATATATAAATTACTTTTATGTAGAAAAATAATAAGAAGATAACAAAAAATTCTTGTTAATGTAATTATTTCATATAATTAATCAATAAATATAGAATTTTACAATATAGAATTTTAATTATTTTCTAAATTAATATTGTAAAAATGTGAAATAAGTTCTTGTAGGTTATTAGGTTATCGTAATTGTCATTGTGAAATTATTAAACGATAGATAAACATACAAAAGAACAGAAAATAATCTATTTTATTTTTTAATATTATATTTGAGACTCTTTTAACATGACTCATTTTTTTACGCTTTCTTAACAAATACTTATATAAATACCGATTATCAAACGTATTGCAAAATCTTTTTATATTTTTTATTTTATGTATTAGATGATACATATTTAAATATTTTATTTAATAATTAAATAAAATTAAAAAATCAAAATTATTTTATTTAAATATTTAAAATTTTTCTTTAATAAAACGCATTTTCAATATTATAAACAGTTTCTTCTATATTACAGAAAAAAATTTTATATTATATGTATTATCATATTGTTCATAATATATATTGAAATATTTAGTTGTTTACAATAGAAGTATATAATTAACACAATTGAAATATTTAATACAGATTTAAAAGAGAAGAAAAAAAATTTCGCTCAAGTCCTCATCAATATCATTCAATCCGAGTGCAGTTGAATTCCCACGGGATGATAGAATATATTGTACACGGTAAACGTATTCCGTATATTCTCATTACATCATTTACGTATTCGTTTATCGAGAATTGGCTGGATGGCAACAATGTTAGTATGGTAGTCAAGAGAGCACGTACATTAATATCATTTAGTTCCGTATTTTCTGCTAGCGCTGTAAATGAGAGAAATTTTTTTCAATTACAAATCTGGATTTAACTTTTTACCTTTACGTTGAAGTTTATCGTATAAACTAGTCTTATTATTAAATGTAATACATGTCGATAATAAATTTGAATGTAATTCTACAATTTATTATAATCAATAATTAGAAGTCAGACGAAGATTTAAGATTTTTAATAAATTTGTGATAACAGAGATTGCGTCGCCTCTTAAGATTGTAAATCTATGAAACAAACAAATTCTCTAAATTTCGCATCAGCATAGCTCTTTAGAAAAAAAAAATATAAGATCTTTTTTTTGCAAAATATAATATTATAATATCATATTACTATTTAATTTTTGAACATAATATAAGAATTTATTTAATTACATTCAAGCATATTGTATTTGTGAATACTTACGATTGGCTTGTGACATTGCTATCATAGCGCAAAAGATGAGAACAGCATACATAAGTTTTCGTAACATGATATTTCTTGAATGCGCTGAAAAAAAAAGAACTGACATTTGCGCTTATGATATTCTTATATATATGTATATTATATAATAAGTTTATATATTGATTTTATGTATATGTAAAAGTCTTTACGGGAAGTTAATTGTTACTAATTATTGTTAATTGTTAAATGTGTATGAGTCATAGACGTTTACAATAAACTTTTAAAGATTAAGTAACAACCGCATTTATCGTTAAGTAAATTATTATCTTTTCGTTAAAAAATTGAACAAAATGTAAGAAGATTACACACGGATGATTCATACATTTTAGTATCTCATGCAAATATAATAGGAAACATGTACTACTAAAGTTAATATTAATTAGATATAAAGTGAAGGAAAAATATATTGATAAGTTTCATAGTCACTTTAGTGCATCGTCGATTGAATATCTTAATTTACTGAAAGCTGTAAAAATTTATGATCTTTTTAGAAAAATTATTAAAACATTCTAAAATCCGAAGTTTTATATATATATATATATATATATATATATATGCTGGTATGTCAACGCAGTAATAAGTAAGATTTATGTTGGTAAGGCAAATCAATAATAGTAATCTCATGTATAACTTCTAATCTCTGTTATATGTCCATAACTCATTTGTTAGTCACAGTTTTCACTCAATTATAGGAATCATGCGTAGCGTAACTGTATTCAGATTACATCATGATACATGATTATTAAATGAGATAAATCATTTAATTGTTTCAGGAATATACAAGTCATTCAATTTATAGACTTATCCGCGGAATTCGCAATTCATTTTGCTCATTATTAAATTCCTCTTGGAATCGGCACCGATGTACCAAGCATTATTTGAACAATACCCTAGCTCGCAAACCAGTGAGTAAATATGTGCGAGCAAAGCAAATGCATAATTTATTTTGAACTTGCAGAATCTGTGTCAGCGGCGATCGTCATTTACCTAAGAAATGACTTTGTTCTTAATATTCGAATCTCGTCGCGTATAAGCACGATCTTTCCATCCTCCATAAATCAATTTAGCCATTTAACGATACGATTTCTATCAAATACAATTATCTATAATTATAATTATTATAGATGTAATTCTTTGGAAAAATACCTGTCGTATGGAATCGCGATCGGGCACGCGATCAACGCGCGAGTGAAACATTATTATTTTGCTCTGCACGACTGTCATGTAATTGTGTGACACGTTATCGATGCGCTTTTGCACTTATCTGATATGTACATTACAATTCACTACTTTTCCCGTCGTTGCGGCCGGTGGTAAGGAGACACCACAGTGCAGATGCAACCGCGAAATGGATCGGATCCGGGATCATCGCGTATCGCGCTCGATTTGCCAAGCTGGCTCGTGAAATTAATCGGACTCCTATTGCCGCTCCTATGATCGCCGATCTGCGTCACGCGATCGCATGGTGAAGGATGTTTCCCAAGCCTGATCTCTCCTCCCTGATCCTAGGTCTGATCGTCGTCCTCGAGTGTACTAGATTTAATCTCGCGTGGGGCCAATTGATCAGGCCAGTTTACGTGTACGAAGGTCTGATCAAAGATATCCACGACTACTTCAATAACACGTGCATCATACTTCTGCACACGAATCCGAATCCCATTGAGACACAGGGTGAGAACAAAGGCGCAAAGGCGGAATATCGTGTCGATCTAAATTGGCGCGCGCTCTCATCCCGTGCGATCGATCCTTCAATGTATCGAAAGTTTATTTGCTTTTATTTGCTTTTGCAGGACTCGTGGAAAGCGAAGGCTTGCTGATTCTTCAGAAATATTTGAGCATGACTCATCATATACGAACAACTTTCATGGATTTTCATATGTTCAGCACACGGGTAACCGAGAGAATCAAGACTCTTCTTTTCGCTTCTTTCTTTCAATACTTTATAATTATCGAATATAAATAGATTAGATATCAAAGAAAGATTTCTTAGAAGATTGTAATGTAATGAAATGCTACATAATGGATCGTTATCTGTATTTAATTTGTCAAAAATGGTGCATTTATCTTCTTGCCAAAAAAGATGAGATTTAATTGCTTCCAGATTGGACAAAGTTATTATCACATCAAAAGGCCTTTGTTCGTGATATTAAACGACTATGAAGATACAAGACATGATTTTGCATATGTAATTATTTCTTAAACGTTTAAAGAATGCTATTAATAAAATTTACTTTGTTGATTTGATTATTGCAATATTATTGTTTCTCTTAATATATTAAGAAACTGTATATGATACGTAGAGCTAATGTAAATAAAAATACAAAAGCAATCTTTTATTTTAGTAATTTTTATGAATATATTTCTAAGTTAAATAAACTTATAAAGCTTCTATTTTTGTAGGCTTCAATTTTAGATTAAAGTTTTATAAAACTTTTTTTTCTTCTTTCGTAAAATACTGCTTTTGCTATTCTTTTTTCATAAAGTAAAGCCTAAAGAGTCTTCAAAAGAAAAAGCGACATGAACATTTATTTACGAAAATGCAGCAGATTTCAACGTGGATTGCAATGGCATATCCTACCTGGCTGATATTCTTCCGTAATGAGACCAAGTTCGCGGACTTTTTCTTTGAAATTTACGTACCTTTCGATTGCAAGTTTATGGTGGCTCAGAGTAGTGTCAACGTAACCGGCAAAGAAATCATCACTGAAGTTTATCAAGTTGACAGAGGAAAAGAATTAAGATCAATGCAGTTTGGTGTGTGGGATATAAGGAAGGGTTTGAAGGGTCCCACACGTGGTTTATTTTTCAGAAGAAACAATCTTTTCGGCCAAAATATACGCGTTACATCAGTCCACGTAAAATCGCTTATCTTACTACAGTAGAGTAATGATTTAATAATTCTAATTAAGCATGCAATAATTACTCATTAGCAATTAGTAATGAGACAAAGTAAAAAAAAAAATTAATATAAATATTATTGGTATTATTGGTATTAAGAGTTAATATAAAATTATTGGTAATTAATGAAGTAACTTGTTAAGAAATAAGCCTTCATAATCTTATTTTTTTTTTCTACCAAACATAACGTAACAGTACTTTGAAAAATGTTTTTCTTTTATTCATTTATTATCTCATGTTTTTTATCTTGTTTAAAAACTGAAAATTCATTATATGCTTAGCAGTTGCTTTGGTGAATTATATAACACGTTTTATGCACGTAGGATCCTCCTATCAGTCTGTTTCACCGTAATGAACAGAATGAAATAACAAGAATAAGTGGTTTTTTCGGGGAAGTTATACTACTGTTGCAAGAAGCATTGAATTGCACGTAAGTGTACTATTAGATAAAAGTTTGTGCGTGCAAAAGAAAAAATATTTTATGTAAAATCATCTGTAGATAAGTACTATCAATGATTATATTGTATAATAATTTATTATTAAAACTGTAATTTATTAAATTCAAGACAAGATAATAATTAGGACATACTGAATTTTATTATAACTTTCTATATTTTCTATCATGTTTTATTGAGATTTTTTTGAGATAATTTAATTAATTTATCGTTTCTCTTATTTCTCTTGTTTCTTTTGTTTCTCTTGTTTCTCTTTATCCTTTTCCGGTATTTTATCATTTTCCTTTGCTTTTTTATTTTTTTTCTCTTCTTTAATTTGCTTTTGCTTTTCTTTGAGTTCTTTTAGTTGTCTTGCAGTTTCTCTTCGGAAATATTCATCCTCACTAGCCGCTGCTTTTTCTTCAAAAATCTCTCTCTTTCGGCCAGTGCCAGTTCTTCGACGTCTTTCCGAATACGTTCTTAGATTGTATGATGGATAAAGCCTAATTATATTATAATTTATTGAAAAATATTAATTAAAGTTTGCTTTATTGATACAAAATGTAATATTCAATATAACAGATTATCAAGTTTCAATTAACACAGTTTATAACATATAAATAACATAAAATAATATTGTTGTATGTGTAATACTTGCTTAAATTAATAATTAATATTTGAATTAAAATATATTAATTTCTTTTTCTTTTTTTCTATGTCGTGTTAATGCTTATTGCTAAAAATGATAAAATTTGTTGTTTAATATCTTTAAAGAAGGTTACATTGTTGTCTTAATCCTTTTTAATCTGATCCCCCATTTTGCAGCAAGATTACGGAGCATGACGTTATCATTGTTCCTTCATCCTGTATTCTTCTCTCTTTCTCTGAACAAGAAATTACGCAACGGCTATTGTTGTTTAAAGTGATTTGTCAATAATTTTGACATAACTTTTTTATTTGAATTTTTTGTTATTTTATTAATTTCGATTTTTTGACAGCTAATTTTTTGACAGCTTTCGCTGCGTGAAGTTTTTTCAGAAATAATATACTACTGAAACTAATCGATTGCTTCGCTTCTTTCCTATATGTAGTACAGGCGATGACAAAATTGCTTACTACAGAAATTTTATGCTAAAATGTGTTGCAGATTCACATACAAGGAAGCCGAATCATGGGGTATGTGTTTACCAGATGGCTCATGTACGGGGGCGATCGGGATGTTAATGAATAACGATGTTGACTTCGCGGCGACGGAGTTCATGATGACCTCGGACAGATTAGATTCTATCAGCTTTACAACGCCCATTTACACAACCAAGTATATTTCCACTACACCAAAGTTTTCAAGTACTAAATAGAGACGTCCTCATACAGCATATTTTATTTTCGGAGGGATGTCTCGAATACCTTAGGACATCTTCTTATCCGGAGATCGTTCTCTGAACGTCTTTAAAACATCCGTTGAAAGTCTATGCTGTATTGGTCTTAATTTAAACAATATTTTAATAACAAATTTAAAATGTTTGGAATCTAACTTAAGATATTTTGTATTATTAAAATTGCGTATTGCAAATTATCAAAATTTATATTAAATATTAATGCGATTTAAGAAAATGCTATTTTACTTGATTTAATGCCAGGAATATTAAATTTGATTGTCCAGATATATTATAATTTTTATCGAGTTCATTAAAAACATTTTATATTTGTGGATTTATAAGTCAAGTAATTAATATCCATTATTTAAATTCTTTAGATGTCGCACATACATTAAAAGACCTGCGTCGGCCGATGTAAAATGGAATGCTTATACGGCACCGTTTTCCGCGAATATCTGGGGCGCCATCGCTCTTTTTATCATAATTACGAGCGGACTGATTGTGATTATTCAAAGAATATCTGCATTCACATCCTTATCTTTTCAAAATAACAATCATCTGCCGTCTAGATTTACAGAGGTTTTGTTTTATGTCGTAGGAGCGTTTTGTAGTCAAGGTAACTACCTAAATCCTATATTTAATTTTTTTTTAAATATACGACCACTATAAAAAATGATATTAGGTATGGAACAATCGACGCTAGATCCTGTAAAAATAGTGCATCTCATGATCCACTTGTCGGCCGTTGTGATCCTAGCCGCGTATTCCGCTGCTCTAATTAGCTTCCTTGCTGTCAAAACATTTATCATGCCCTTTACAACCATGGACGGCCTTCTGAAAGATGGGACCTATCGTTTCAGTGCGGTTGGTGATTCAGCTGACTATAGTTTCTTTCAGGTGCTTAAAATGAATCTTAGATTATTTTTACCACAGGGTTTAGAGAAATATATTTAAAGCAAAATTAAAATTTTAATTAATTAAATGTCTTATATGTATGAGAATATGATATATTGCATACTAATCTGTATATCCTTTTTTTTTTTTAGAAGCTAGTTTTTATGTCATTGAAAATCATTATTTTATAGAAGGAATTATATAAAATTATAGAATATATTATATAGAATTATATAGAATTTACTTTCACAATACAATTATATATATTGATTGTATATATTGATTTATAATATATGTATTAATTTACAATAAATTTTATTATGACTAGAATACGTCGGATAAGATAATGAGCGTGCTGTTCGATCAATTATTAGTAAAAGAGACCAATTTGCCGCGTAATTACTTGGACGGTTTGGAACGCGTTTGCAAGGAGAATAAATACGCCTTTATGACTCTGGACAATATGGCAGCATTGCTGCAGCAGAAAGTCGACTGCAAATTGGAGCCGTTGGATACCATCACGCAGATTACCGTAGCAATGGGTTTGCAACTAAATAGCCCATATCGTGGTATCATTAATACAAAGTGTGTGCGAGATCCATTGACGTTTAATTAAGATGATTAAATCGTCATTCTGGTTGATTGAATGGTTGACTGATTGATTTCCATTTTATTTGTTACAGTATTCTTCTGCTGAGAGATAGCGGGATTCTGGAGCGCTTGTTGGAGACGCAATGGTCCATCAAGTTAAGCGAAGTGAGTACATGTGTTTGTAAATTTTGCAAATTATTATTTGATTGATTGTTTGATATATTTGTGTCTGATCGCAGGCAACATCGTCATGGAAATCGGTCGAAATCGGCGATATAGTACCATTACTACTTCTCATAACTGCCGCGTTGCTTATTAGTTGCCTTGTTTGCGTTATGGAGTACATTATTGTTAAGAATTTCTCCACTCGAAAGAAATTAAAAGTAAATAAATTACAGAAAACTGTAAATAGGATGTAAATAGGATGTTACGTCGCTACAGTTTTGCTTAATAAAACTTAACGCATTTAGTTATAAAAAAAAACCGATGTTTGTTATACCTATTCTTTATTTTTTTCGATTTTAATACTAATAATAAAGAACGAATAAATAATGCCGAATTTCGAATTCTTCACGTCATGTTTGCTATTTCATATAGCTTTGTTTATATCAGTAGGACGAATAATACAAACTGTTAGGGCAAAAACTCAGAGTCTGTAGGATTTGCTGACTTTTTCGCAGTTGCTTCGAGAATTCCCAACGAAATGTGCGCTTTAAATTCGTATCTCGTGTCTATCGAATAAATATGAATCTTTAGTTATTGTGAAATTGATAATCAAGATTATAATTATAGTAAGTATAATATTAAAAACATAATATATATTCAAAGTATGTATAGTTTATTGCAAATATATATGTATATATATATATATATATATATATATGTATATATATTTAACATAGATGAGAGTACTTGAAACATTTTTATATTTTATATGTTTTTAAACATATATTAAAAATATTATTATTAATTATTTTAATCAATGACAAATTAATCTATATATTTTGTGTGTTAAACTATGTTGGTGAAAATGTCTCCGTTTCAATATCGCAAAGAGTTATCAAAAAATTTCACGAAGTATCACAAATCCATGGACAAGGAGAATGCATATACGATTGTACAAAATGGCAAATCTTCTGAGTGTAAACCCGACAGTGGAAAAAAGAAAGGACTGTCGTTGAATGCGGAATGCCGTGCTGTTAGTACGATATCGTTGCAAAAGTCTTCCGTTGGCAAAACACCATTCGAAGTCTACTTCGATAGTAATGAGAATGTCCGATCACGTCCGCGTGTGCGAAAAGATGTTTGCAGAAAAGAAATTAGAGCCAGACGAGATGTCGAAGCTCTTGAAAAAACAACCGTAATGATGACGAAAGTAGTGGAGGCTGACGATTTTAATTTACGTAATATCTCACGCAGGTAACAATCCCATAACAGAAAAAATTCTGTCTTAAATATAAATTCGACATATTTTTTTTAATAATATGTCTACATAAAATAAAGAATTTTAATAAAAATCTTAGTAAATTAATTAAGTTAAAAGAAAACAACTTTTATTTTTTGTAGAGCACGTTCTTCAAGCAACTGTCGTAATAAAGTTTCTTTAGATAAAACGATTGAGGCAAATAATAAATTATTTCACAATCGGGGCAGGTAATTCTATGTATAATTAAACATCCCAAGATATGGACATAAAAGTATTAATTTAGATTAGATGAATTTTTTAATTACATTTATTTTTTTATGTGTCAAATTGATTTTCTTAATGCTTTTTTATGCAATATTTTATGCAATTATTTATCATAATATTAATAGATTATATTTTATCTAGATCTTGTTCCGAAAGCAGGAAGCAGCTTCCACGATGTGTCGTACAATCATCTGATGTTCAGAGAACCAGACATCTCACAGATGACGTTAAAAAACGAACGTTTTGCAGTATCGAAATGTGGAAAGATAAGATGAGGAAACCGTGTAGTCAGTGTCGTAAAAGAATCTAATGAAAAAAATAATATATTCGTGAATCCAAATTAAAAAAGAGTTCCTTATAAATTATTATTTCATATAAATTATTATTTCAGATGGTACCGTGCCAAAAAATTTTACAAATATATATTCGAATGTATTAAGTATAGATAAAACACATGGCAAAACTAAGTTGCAAAGAAACTCAACTAATTCCGTGGATTTGCAATCCAAAATATTACAAAATGATAAGATAAATCCGGATAAAAATATCGATAAACAATTATTAACAGACAATAATTTAACTAGCATACTCAAACATTTATCACATGAAATCGCAGCAATTCTGGAAGATAAGACATATTTGAATACACAAACTGATGACACGAAGTAAGCTATAAAAAAATGCATGGAAATAAAATAAAATTAATCTTTCATTAGTTATTATTAATAATAATTTATTAATTTTTATTATTAATAATTTAATGATTTATTAATTTTTATTTCATCTCAAATTAATTTTTATTGCTAAATTATGATAAAATAAAATAATGGAAACACGCTTTAAATTATTTCAAATATCTTTTTCAGAAGTCTTAGTTCTAAGAATAATAATCTAGACATTACAGTCACGTCCAATGATAAATCTAATATTGTAACACCTTTAGATGGTCATTCTGCTCTGCCATTAACTCCAGTGAAGGTAAAGAAATACAATTATTAATACAAATATATAATTTATTTATTTGAAGCTACATTAATACAATTTGTATTAATAATACAAGAATGCATACATCAATAATTAATAGATCAATGTGTTATTTTTTATACAAATTAATATACGAATCAGTCTAATGCAAATTAGATATATTTCAGATTTACAATTACGGAGAAATATTGTTATAGCTTCAAATAAATAAATTATTTATTCGCTGTATGTGCAGTTATTACGAGTGTGTTATCTTTAAAAATGTTAAAGTTATTAAAATGTTAAAGTTATTAAAGTTATTAATGTTAAAGTTACTAAAATGTATTATATTTAAAATAATTTTTACATTTTTTGACAAGGTACGTTACGAGAAACGCGAAGTGACATGGAAATCATCAATCAAAAAGGACATGAATGAATTTGATGTTGTTAACGAAACGTTGTGTGATTACTTAGGGGATGTACCAGATACGGAACGCAAGAGGGATGATAATGCTCCGAAGCTCTCCTCTCGTTTTCTACGTGATAATGTAAATGCAGAACAAAGGAGACTCATTGTAGGATACATTATTCGTCTGGGCGTGAGTATAACATTATTACGATCGATATTAATAAAATGATTTTAATAAAAAAACAAGAGCGATATAAGTTTTGTTTTGATATCATCAAATATACGAAGATAATTTTATCTCTTACTAAGAATAAAAGACAACAACTGCCACAAGATATCTTTTATTAAGTTCAACTAGAATAAGAAAATATATTTATTGAATATTAATTTCTGTTTGAGACATTTATGATTATGATAATTTTTAGGTACACTGCTATTATCCGTCTCATGTTATTTATCAGACTATCAAGTTGTTCAATGTAGCTATCGATCGAATTTTAGTGAAGACGGATGATATACAATTAATGGCTTTGGCGTGTCTCTGGATAGCTCTTAAGCGAGCAGGATCAAGTGAAAAATTACCATCGGTAATAAAAAGTGTTTATCTAGAGGAAAGATCGAAAGAGGAATGTTATTATAAATGATGAAAATAATTATAGTTTTAAATATAAATTTGTTATCTAATGAAATAATCTTGTCGTAATATCTTTCGTAATATCTATATATTTTCTTAGGCTACTGTAATACTGCAATTGGCCAAGGATTTATACATTAATCAAAAGAAACACTTGTTAATGTATGAAAAGAAAATTTTCGAAGCCGTTAAATTCAACATACAATTCGCCGATCCATTCTCATTACTTTCATATTACATATTGAATATAAACGAAGATAGTCAACATAAAGTCATTACTTCAAACAATATCGTGCATCTTTACTTTTGCGGCAGTTACATGGTAGTTATAAACATAAATAATACATATAAGTAGTGTGTAGCAATTCGATTTTTAGTATGCAAATTATACATAGAGATAAATAAACAATTTTTATTTATAGATCGATTTATCAATGTTAGATGAAGAGTTGTGTGATGTCTCGGTACACGTGATAGCAATGGCTGCGACAGAATTAGCGCTTTGTCTTGTATATTCAAGTGATATTATAAATGAATCATGGTGTTCAGTTTGGAGAAGGAAACAGTTGCTCACAGAGTAAGAAAAAACAAGTAAATGAGCAAAGGTGTCTCATTTTCTTGAATAAATGTATTCGTCATTTTTCTTAAATGATGTATTAGTTTTACGACAAAGACAATATATAATTTGTGGCACATTTAAAAAGGAGAAATTAAGTGAATTTAGTGAATTTTTGTCGGACGTATTAATCCAAAAAAGTTTATTTATTTTTAGATGGGAAGAAAGAGTGATGATTTCTACGAAGCAGAGTATGCTGCTAAATGCTACGCAACACTGGAAATTTAGTTCGAATGTTATATACAAAAAATACATGCGCAGTAGAAACGGTAGAATCACTATTCTTGTTCACGACAAATTGAGGAATATTATATGTTAGTCAGAGACGTAAAAAAATTTTTTTAATTTTAACGTCTTATATTTTTTAATCTTTTTTAATGTTTTTTTATTTATTTTGTTACCATGTACGTTTTATATTTAATTAATATTGCGCTGGTCGCTTTTATATTTCAATTTACAAATAATTTCCTTTGTTATATTAAGAAATATTAATGTAAAAAATTTTATAAAATTAATAAAGGGAAATGTAATAATGTAATGTTATATGCTCAGAAAAATATATTTTTATTGCAAATTTAAAGAAATAAGCATTTGATTCAAGTTTATGCTCGGCATGATTTCATAAAAGATTAATGTAATATGAAAATATGTAATTTCTGTTGGCAGTATGCTACTTGTCAATGCATAAACATAAGCAAGGTTATCAACAGTGATAATATTTTATTTATTTAATAGTTTTTTTTGCGAGTTGTTGATATGTGACCTAGTGATAATTTTTACAAAAGTAATAGCATCAATATCACAAATTTTATAATCAACGGTTATCAGAGTTTAGTGTTTAATTCTTGATTGTCAAATTTTAATGAGTGCCATACTGTTGTTGAATATCCGCCCAACTGTTCCATTTATCCCATGAATTATCAACGGACATCAGTTCCTTTGCATCATCCTAAAAACAATATCATATAATGTTCATTATACAAAGATAAATTAACTATATGTATGATTATTGAATTTAAAAAACGGTATATTGTAAGAAAGATACAAAGTCTTGATCATTTTTTATGACGTTGATACATAGCATTGATATAAATTATTATTTCTTAATTTATATTTTTATATAAATATATATTATTGCATAATTAATTAAATAATTAATACTTCATTTTTTATTAAATTAATATGTTTTTATACAGAATTTAATATAATCACATTTAATATTTGATCCGATACAGTTAATATGGATTTAAAGCAGTGTATTAATTATTTTAACAAAATGAGAAAAGATCCTTTTTACCTTGAATAATACATTGGGTTTGTCACCCCAGGCACCGAAGAGGCGCAGCAAATCTGGGTTTTCGGAGTACAGCGTGCTCGCGGCCAAAATGCCATGTTTCAATTCTTCCAGGGCATTTGGACCCTTTCCGGCTGAGCTGACAATTACCCTTGGTGGCTCCAACCCTAAATTACAATGTTCCCATTCGTGGATGGATACCTGACCGCCGTTCGGGCAAAGCAAGACGTAATCTTCCGGTTTACCAGCACCATCCTTCTCCTTATCTAAAATACAATATGTGTTATCCGCAAAGCTACACAATAGGCAATCATAATAGTGATTCTAATTATATATATATAAGATATATAATTTATTTAACAAAATGATATTTACCGAGCTGTTGTAAAGCTGTCAAAGGTACGAACGCAACGTCTCCTTTTCCATCCTTCAGACATCTAAAAAAGATGCACGAATTGAATTGAATGTTTGATAAAAAGTCTTATAAACATAATCATTTTCATTATCAAATCGAGAAGATCTTACATATCTTGGTTTTATTTTTTATCATAGGATTTTTATGGATTGACTTTATTTATACAAGTTAGCTGAAGATACATATATAAAAAATTATAAAAGACCAATATTACCTGAGTGCTCCTTTTCCGCCATTGTAATATTCGGCATTCGTAGGTCTGCATTTCGTCGCTTCTTTTGTCTGATCGTCATCGGATTTGATATTGCCAACACACAGTTCACAGAACTTCGAATTGAGAGGTGCGCCAGGCGCGCAAGACTTCGAAAAGAAGGAATTTATCTCGCTGGGTTCGTTAATAAGCCCCTTTTGTTTAAGTGCGTGAGCTGGGGCATGATAACCGGCGAAATCGCCCATGAAGCCGCTGTGACAAGACGGCTTGCCTCTGAGATCATCTATAGACAAGTACACATATTAATGATATAATAATTATGCAGCAGAAATTTGAAAAATCTCTTTTAGATTTATACAAAATTTTTCCTGCAAATTTTTTCTTCAATTATTCGAGATTCACATTTTTTTCTGAAAATTTTAATATTGATATATCTAAAATCTAAAATTAAGATGTAATTTCAATGTTAATGAATTTTATATGTTTTTATTAACACAACATTATAGAATTTATAGTCTGTAGATTTTATCGGAACAAATGCGTTTTGTATATGCGAGCTTTCATCTAGTACCTAGTCCATTTATGGAAGAGCCACTCTTGATGACGGCGACCGCTGGTCGCTCGCTGAATTTTGTCGATCCCTCACCGTAAGTCTCGGCTACGATCGGTTGCGCGTTGTAATCGTTGATCGCAAGTTTTACCGATCCACCGTCAAGCACGGTAATGTCTGCTCCGTTGTCCCTGACGGCCTTTAAGCAAGCGGCCTCGTCTTTCTCCAGTATACAGTCAAATCTAGGTCTGGCGTCTCTATATAAATGATAGTGATACGTGTAATGTAAAACGTGTAATGTAAAACGTAAGAGGAATACTTTTATGTTTACAATCTAATTAATATAAATAAAATGAAGAATTAAATTCGTCTGTCTTGAAGTAAGACATCAAGTTAATTGATTGAAATTTACGTGACTGTACCTGGAGAATGCGGCTCTAGCGAGGCTGCGACACTTGTTCAATGCCTGTTCATTCCAAACGCACCAACGTGCGTCTCTTTCCGGTGCTCCGGAATTCCTCTCGATCACATCCATGTATTTCGCACTTTTTAAATGCTCCTCCGGTGATACTGGTGGTGCAGCGACAGCCAGAGTCTTCTCATTGAGCAACAGAAGATCCGACCACCAATCTGCCCTTTCGTTCTCGCCGAGCTGACCTAATTGCGTTAATTCCTGTTCCAAAAAATATTCCAAAATTAAATAACAATTTGCATACAATGTATGCAACATATTATAAAATATAATCGTTTATCAATCAAATCTTTATTTATTAAATTTTCCTTCCTAATTGCTTGTTTAATTAATTGTGAAACATTTATTTATGTTTTATGTTATATTACGATTAGTTATTTTTAGCGGTATTTAAGAAAATTAATTAATTAATCTTTGCTAATATGAAAAAAAAATTTATTACCATCTTTCTAAGATTCATCGTTCAGATCAAAGAATCATATAATATATGTAGGAATATTTTCGTTCGGAGTTATTCTTATCCTCTATATAACGTTCAATTAGTCATTGAAAACATGTCTAAACAAGTTCTTAGGAAACAGATCACGCACTCTCTGGATAGCTTCCGCATTGTTGGCGTCAGCTCCGTTGGTCATATATCCCTGCCAGGGTCGGGCAGCCCACGTGCACGGTTTTGTGTTCGCGTCGATGGGTACTTTGCTACCGTCCGGGCAGAAGTACCGGAAGTCAGCCGGATTTTCGGGTGTCGGCACCGCCGGAGTAATTCCGACAGGCAGGCCGAAGAAACGTTTCACGTAGATGACCTTCGTCCAGGCGACGTCGCCGCCATTGTGTGCAAGACAGCGTAAAGCTCCCTCGTATCCGGAGTATATGTCCGGATAATCGCACACGTCTGGTCTCTCGCAAAGTGCACACATGTTGCTGTATGTCTCCTCTGAAGAAACGCAAACGAGAATTCTTCAAAGTGTCTCGATTGAAAAAAAATTAACGATACACTCTTCCATAATTTACTCCGAGTAACTGTAAAGTTTTCCAACCACATAATCACTCATAGAATAAAAACCGCTAAATATATATCAACGTTTAATATTAAGATAGATATTGGTATGAAAGATAACGCGTGCTGTTATGGACGCTTTAATCGTTTCGTCATTTGTGAAAAAAAAGTTCAATTGTAATTGAAGAAATGAGAGCCTATTTACGCAACGTTTGTAATTTTACTTTCTACTTAACGTAACGACTTTTACCTCAGCATTGCAATTTGTTACGTTAAGATCACTTTTGTTCACACGATTATAGTTTAATTTTATATAAGTGAAAAACAAAAAGTTTATGTCTTAAAAAAGCAATGAGGCAATTTATGTACACGTATTATTTTACAATTAACATATCATTTGTCGGCAGTTCGCCCATATGACATAATCGCTCTAAGTTCGAAGATTACTGCCACTTACTGAGCCTTTGATTGATGGCAGGATCGGGTGACCATCTGCCGACCAGGCAGCCTTTGTCAAAGAGCGTGCTCAGAGCTCGAAGTTCATTCTCGCGAGCGGAATATTCTGGATTGTTGATGTCAGTCAATACGCCCATCGCGGTGAGCTTCGTGATGGGAATTTTGTATCCGACATTACGGCCCACCCCAGTATGACAGGACTTAAGACCCTTCAGGCCCTGGACGTTGTTAATATTCAGATCCTTGTGTATTACGGCTACCGCTTCGTAACGATATATCGCCTCGGGTTCCTCCTTCGTCCTCACCTGAACAGAAATAAAAAGATATATTAAGTCATACGAATAACATGTATCTGCAGGAAATAATCGCGTTAAATAATTGTTGGGTTTTTTATACTCATAAATTTTGCAGCGCGTTGATTTTACTTTTCATTTTAAAGTGTAAATTTGCTTTTTCTTAAGTAGTGTCAGATTTATGTTTATTTTTGCTAATGTAAGATTAATTTTGAAAACAATTTAATTTACTTTTTATATTTTCTTAATTTTAATTAGTCAAAAAAAAAAAAAGAAATTAAAAAGAAGAATAAAATAAGACAAGAGAAAGATAAATTAAACTTAAATAAACTAAAATTAAACTTAACAGACATTGGATAAAAATTCATGGATTTGTTAAATTTTAAGTGCCGAATATATCACCTGTTCGACAACGTTGTATCCCGCTGTTTCAGCCAATTTATTCTTCGCCGCGAGATACATGTCCTCTGGATCTACGGCGACGATATCCGCTTCCTTCCTGCCGACCCTCTCGATGCAGTCATATCGATCGCGTCCAGAAATGCACGATATTGGGAAACCTTTGCTCACCGAATCTTCCATCATTTTCACGCATTCCTTCGAGTATATCTCCGGAATGCACATTGTGACTAACGAAAAATTAGATTATTGTTCAATAATCAACATATTCTATATTTTCTTATTTATCAAATACAGATTGAGAGAATACTCAGATGTATCTATATTTGGCATCTCGAGATTAGAGACATTTAAAACATTTAAAACTTTATGATTATAAAATTAATCAAAGTGGATATTACAAATTTTTAGTGAACCAAAATTTATTGTTTTTTTAAGGAGAGAGAGAGAGAGAGAGAGAGAGAGAGAGAGAGAGAGAGAGAGAGAGAGAGAACAGTGAACTTCTTAAGCTTCTTTTAAATACTTTAATTATTTACTATTAAGAATTATTATTATTTAAAAATAATCTTATTTACTACAATTAACGTAAAAGTGCAAACTGTTCGAAAATCGAGTTCGATCTCCAAATTTATAAATATAATCGGAGAAGACAAACATTTTTGAAATTTTAATTTTTTACTAATTGATCAGTTGTATCGTGTCCAATTTTCGTTTTTTTTGCAAATTGACAATTTCATGGAATACTTACACACTCGTGGTTGGCTCGTACCGGACGTAGCCGCCACTGCGAAAATCAAGAGTAACACGTATCTGTCCAACATCTTGATCACGGCACCTCGCGAATTACGTTACCACGCTATTTTTCTCCAAAAGATTGGAGCGCGATCGAATGTCGACCGGAAATATAAGGCGCAGGATAAGGATCAGGTGAGGCCCGAGCTGGTTGGCGACAACTTGTCAAGACCGTCCAGAGCGACGGTGTATGTACGTTCTTATATAGATGCGTCTTTTTCTTCCTTGTATTTTAACTCGAAAGAGAAGTAGGGGAAGAAGTTTCGCTCTTTTTCCTCCTCTCTTCTTCCCTATCGCTTGGCGATTCCCGCCGTCGCTCTTTCTTCGTTCGTTTCGCGTAATGACGCCATCGTCGAATTATCTATTCAATTCCTCGCATCTCTTGGCACTTTCCAGCTTCGTTGCATATCAACCTTTAGAAAAGGACAGACATCTCGTTCTGGCTATTCGCGTATTGTACAATTATTACTGACCGCAAATATACGTGTGTAGATTTTAAAAACCTGATCTTTTCTAAATTCCGTAAGCGATGTAATTCCAAGGATTGGATGAAAATTATCTTTATGCCAATTTAGAAAAACGCTACAATAAAAATGTATTGCTTGATACACAGCTTTTTTTATTTATATCAACAATTATAAAACTTTTTATTTTCCGATTTTCACTTTTAATGTATTTTAACGAAAGTATTCATTCAAGTAGACTAATCTTATAGTAAAAGTAAAAATCGGAAAATGAAAAGTTTGCTTAGTCGAAAATTGAAATAATTTTTACTTAACTCTAACAAAAATATATTGAAATATACGTATTAATAACTTTAATAATAAACAATTATAAAGTATAACAATATCTCAAAATTTAATTGTTAATAAATTTAATATTCAAGTTTCAGACGACAAATAAAAGATATTACGGCATCCAATTAATTCGTAACAGAGGAAAAAAAAATCATTCCGGTTTTCGATAAGAAATACCGTCTTGTTTATAAAAAATACAGGAGCTAGATTTTATTGGATCCTGCGGGCAGGATAAGTCGCGATCGTTAACGTTCGTCTCGGTAACTTTCCAGGATGGGTTTTCTCACCCATCGCCCGTGGCATGGGTGGAGGAAAATCCTTGAAGCGATTTTTCTCCATCGGTCCAGTCTCTCCTCTTTCTCGTTTCAAGTTTAACAGACCCGCGTCCTCGGTTTTGTTTGGTAAAATCGCGTCCTTCGTTTCAATCGCTCTTCAAAGATGCGATGCACGCACACACATGCACATACGTCATCATGTTAATGTATATCGCAAAGTTTAAATCACGTGAACCTTTGTTGACACGAGGAAAGTACCCGGCGGTAATTCCCGTGTTATCGAGTCACATTGATTCTTAATGTGACTCTCTTTTCCTACTCCGATGGACATGTTGATGGATATGTTGAACAAATAGCTCATATAATATATAATGTAATATATGTTCGTGTTTATATTTTGTTATTACAAAACGGCACCGATAAGTATATAATCTTTGAGCTGCGCGCTATAAATAATATTAAAATGACGCAATGCTGCGATATATACAGTTGCCTATAAAGTGTAATCTTAAAAAATAAGTTTATCAATACGAAAAAGTGCTAAATCGTTGTTTACTGGATACTATTATACATTGTAATAAACAGACTTTTTCTAGATAATGATTGATGATAATAGAACAATTCTTTCTTAAAACAATCTGAAAACAATATCCAAAAGTCTTAAATTAATTCCGTTTCAAATAATAATTTTTTTTTTTTAAGTTTTGATCGTCGCAATCTTAAAATTAATAATCTTGCAATAATTACAAATTTTAATGTTAAATTTTATTTTTTTTATAATAGGCATTTTACTACATATCTTACCTATTTGCTTGTCACAGTAGTTCTTTACCATAGAAAAATTTTTTTTTTCAACAAATGAGTAATAATAATTTAATTGCAAAGTGATGTTTATAGTATGTTTATCTGCCTATCAGTTTCGTAAGAGGATCAATTATATAGATAAGCGCTAAGAATGAATTCTTTGTTTTTTATTGATAGATTTCTATTAATGGACCATCATACAACTCGCGGAAGCACGAACGTTGATATTGAGTTATAAATGCATGTCTGATTGATGATCCGCAGGTAATGATTCATTATCTGCATCTTAGCACGTGCCAAAATATCGAGACATTCTTCGTGAACGATGAACCAATTGAAAGAAAAAGCGCTTCAGACCATCACGAATAGTGATTCGATAATTCATGGTATACTTCCTGATAGGCGGAAAATCCAATGTCATAATATCATTATTTAGTCTTGTCAGACTGTAATAACATCTGCCTTGATTTATTTTGCGGTAGTTCTCGTAATCGTAAAATATTTCAAGGCAAAAGTGCGGATTATATTTTACTTTAATAATCACGTTAATATCATACGCTATTGAAATCGCTGATGTGGAAGAATTTTTTAAAAGAATTGATATGTAAAGTAAATAATATACTGATACCGATTAAATGGATTCAGATAAATATAATAAAAATATCGAGATATTTTTCCTTTACACATAAACACATATACATATAGTTTTCTATCTTAAAAAAAATTTATTTAAATTAAGAATACAATTTTTCTGTTGATACTAAAAATTTTATTAAAAAGTTTGAATAATTTTGAAAATTTTTGAGTCGATAAATTAAACATCTTAATATTTTCAAAATTATATAATTATTTAGATTATTTTGTATTAACTAAGACAATTTAATGCTTCTTCCGTGGGATTCAAATAAAATAAACAATTATATTTTTCAATGTAGCGTCATTTTTATATTCAAATTGTTGAAAAATGCAGATGCAGCAATTTCCATATTTATGCCACTTTCCTTATTTATGTCTCGGAATCAATAATTTTTCTTTATCGCATGCATGTGAGACTGGGATGAAAATAATGAGTAACGATAATAAGTGTGTAACATGGAAATATTATCACGTATTATCATACATATTACACGTGAATTTACATAACTCTGCAATTTAGGCGAGTCAACTGATTAAGAATACACTTGGCGCTCGATATTCTCTCTGTTAATATATTTCTAGAATGCATAAATGGTGCAATTTTATTATTCAGCAGAAAAAAGACGATTTTCATAAATTAACACTGAGAATATTAAGTCTATTTTAGCTACAGCTGTGATGTTTCCGACGCAGTATCTTTTTTCTCGACACATTTTCCTATACGGTTTTAAACTGCAAGGTTGGATACGTTCGTAATTTTAGAACTTCGAGATGGGCGTGCAAATTTAGCAGCTGCTCATAATTATCCTCTGCTATCATAACGAGCTTGGTACGTCTGGCGATCGCCGCGAGTCTCATTCTTCGAGACTCTTCGTCCCTTTTATGATGCGGATCGTTAAGCAATCTGCGACGCTCTTCGACATCCGACGACTTGGATCTAATCTCCTGCGATATCTTGTCGTTTTTCTTCTTCCATTTGGCCATGAGTCGCTTCGTTTCCTTCAGACGCGTCTGTTCCAGCTCCAACACTTCGCGAAATTTCTAAAAACGAAAATTTCTCAAGCTTCTCAAATCATTTTTGAATACTTTGAATGATGATCGATACTCACGTTTCGAAATATTTGCAAATTAATTTGCATCTTTTCGCAAGCTCTTTCCAAATTTACGCTATAGGGATGATGATTTAAAAATTCAAGTACGTTCCTCGTGATCTAAAATCCAAGGGATAATAATATTTTTTGATATTACACACACACACACACACACACACACACACACACACACACACACACACACACACACACACACACACACACACACACACATATATTTAAAATTGGTATTTTGATCTTATATATATATATCTTGATAAATAATTACAATGTAGGAAAAAAATATTGTTGTGGTAACACAATACAATAACATTAAATTTTATAAGAAAAGAGACGTATTTTTATCAATCTTTGCGCATACCTTGAATTCTCTGATATCCTTCAAGTCCCGTTGCAGATCCTCCAATACCATTCTTGCGCAAGCGTGTCGCCATTCGTGCTGTGACACGACTTTCCGCAAGTGCACGGATTTATGCATCGCCGTCAGCTTGCGTTTCCCGGTTTCGAGAATACAATTGTTGACCCGTAAAAGTTCCTCGCGCGTTACGAGAACGGTGTTCGCATAATCAGAGGGACAACCTCGCAGCGGCACTTCGATTTGGCCCATTTTCAAGACGAGTTGAACCTCCATTTCTTGCATAAGCCGCGTTAAAGATCTCTCCATGTTATCCAGGCTGACTTTCTTGCATGTTACGATATTATCAGCTGACTGCATCGCCTTTTGATAAAACGACAGCGTTTGCTCCGCTTCTGCTATCTCCACCGCGCAGCATCTCACCTTCAATATTATCCGTTTTTTTTTTGGGCAATAGCTTTCTTAATCTTTTTTTATTATAATCAGTTTCAAAACAAATTATAAAAAGAAAGCGATATTTTTATTTTCAAAACTTTTTACTTTATTAATAATTAAAATCAATATTCTTTTAATTTTAATATTTTTGGATAGCAGATTAAAGTTCTCAACTATTATGCATACAACTTAATAATGATATAATTATTATTATGGAACCGAATTTATTTTAACAAATATACGTCATTTCTACGGCTTCTTCCTCACCTTCGTCTCCATCTCGATTTTCGCTCTCCTTAGCTTGCACATCGTTCGCCAATGGTCGACATTAATTTGCGACGGCAGATTTCGGGGCATCGAGTCCAAGGCATCTATGCCCCTGAGGAAGTCCAGGCATTCGCGTGGTAAGACATCAGACTTCTCGTTACCCGCGACGCATTTCGCCACCTCTGTCAGATATGTGATAGACGTAGTGGTGAGCCGATCGGCTCTAGGCCGCTTCTTATAATGCCTGAGCAAATGCTCCACTATCGGCTGCTTCAACTCCGCGAATTCGCTACGAAACTTGGCTTCCTGGCGTTTCTCCGCTTTGCAAAGATTCTCGTAACGAATTTTTAGCTCCGACACGACCGTTTCGAGCGAGCTGCACACCTCGGCGAGCCTGCGTGCCTCTTGCATGGCTGGTGCTAACTCCTCATCAGCGAGACGGGCGATTTCTTGCCTGCCATCAATCATGGTTCGGTATCTTCGGATCGCGCGTATCCTCATCAATCTCTCCTGAAGTATCGCGCATTCAATTTGCATCTTCTTCAGTTCCAGATCCTTTAACTTGTCGTTAAACGCAGCGATGTCCCTCTGTAAAGCGTCTAAAACGGACATTTTGTGTCAATAGGAATGTCAATAGAGCAGAATATTTTAAGACAATTATTTCACAGATTCGCGTTTTCGATTTTTAAATATTTCAACCTTTTGTTTCCGTAATGTCAGCTTGCAGAGTTGTTTTATATTTCTCTCGTTCTTTTTGTAGAGCCTGTACTTTAGATTTATACGATGCGATAACTGCTACATCTTCGTCGGTATATTCTGAGGGGTTCTTCGTAATTAGACAATTCGGCACTGGTATTTCCTTCTTTACTTCGTCTTCCCATCTCAAAACAGAACATTTTTTTTTATGTTAGTAATTTTAGCATTATTCTAAAATGAGTTTTTATTAGAAGAGAATATTAATTTTTATGCAATCGTTATTTGAGTTTTAATCGACTTACTTAAGTTCTAGTACACCATCCATCATTTTATCAAGTGCTTTCTTGTAAAAATTGCTATTTTTATTTTCATCTTCTCGATCTTCATCAATTGTCACAGTTTTGAACTCTCCTCGTCGCGACTGTTTCTCGAATATTTCGTGATCTTTTACGGTAATTATGTAGTCGGGTATTTCTTCGACATTCCAGGATGGAGTTTCGATTGGCTCCAGAACAGAATCTATTCCAAACATCGTCTTCAATTCAGACGCACAATGTTGAAGCCTGTCGATGCGCTCCTTAGCACATTTTAACACACATTCTTTTGCGTGTTTCATTTCTTCAAAGAGATCGTTGAAATGCATCTATTTAAAAAAATAATTTTTAAAAATTTTTTAAAACAGTTACGTACGTTGATGAACAATTGACAAAATAATTTTGATATTATCTAAGTTTCTTAAAATAATTAAATAACTTTATGTTTTCATTATTGCGTAATATAATTTATATTTATGATCAGCTGTCACCTTTAGTTTACGTTCACGATTTTCGATAATAACATCTTTTTGCAAAATGGATTTTAGATCGCTGTCACATGAAGTTAATAGTTGATGGGTTGAAATTATACTTTTATCTTCAATCCATTTATGCGTTGTGACACCAGATATACATAATTTTTCATCTTCATCTACAAGTGTGCACCATATTTTAGCCATTTGATGCATTTTGCTTTCGATGTTGTCAGTTGTTAAGGATTCTTTATCAGAAGTTATTGTAGTTACTCTTTGTCTTGAATTATCTTCATTATTTGATTTATTATACACCTCGTGGCTAGAAATATTACTTTTCATGTATCGAAAGCATTCTAATGTGATATTTTATATATTTATTACAAACATATAAACTTTATAATAACTTATTATAAATTATTAAATTCATTTTATAAAACATTTCATAAAATTACTATAAAATAGTATATTGTAATAATAAAACAGATAAATTATTTATATAATTAATAATTAATTATCATTAATTATCAAAATACAATAAATACAATTAAAAAAACGAGAAATACAATTAAAAAAACGAGAAAAGTTTTATTTACCTGTACGAGAATTCGTCAGTGTCTGAAGACAATTTATCCCATATTTCAAAGTCATTCGTCTTTCGGGTTGATGCGAGGAGAGGATAATTTTGAATGATCGTATCACCGCCAATTGATTTAAGAGCACATGGTTTAATTTGCAACGGTTCCCAAAATATTTCAAGGAGACTCGATACCACATGGTCTTGTCGATCACAATCCTCTTCTAAATTTTGACGCATTTTCTCTCGTTCAAGTCGAGCTTCTTCTATTCTTCGATGTCGAGACTCGCGATCCAGATCAAAAGCCGAGATTGGCAAACGGGCATCCGATAGTTTGCCTTCGTTTAAATCGAGCATTTGTCGAACCTATCGTAGAATTTACGATATCGTGACTATGTTTAAATAATCTTAAATCAGAATCGATTCTTAGAAAAGAATCATACTTGCGTTTTAATTTTTTCCAGATCGGCTATGATAGAAGATCGTAGAGATACAGCTTCATCATGTTCGGCTTTTAATTTAGCAGCAATTACAGTATCCAGCCAGGTTTCTTTTTTTAGATCATACAGCTTGTCTGAATTGGAAGTAAAGTCCTCAATCGATAAATGAACATTTGCAACTTCAGTTTTTGTCGCATTTATTCTTGTCTCCAATAAACTAATTGTATAATTGAATTAATTTATATTTTTCTTTGTAATTGATTTAAATTATATGGAAACGTGAAAAATAAGTAAAGGCAAAATACCGAATTCGATTGGCAATAAGATCGCCATTTCTACCGAGAGAAACAATTGTTTCCCCAGAACGCGAAGAAATCGCATATTTTATGCCTCCCTTGTTGCGATGATGCGGCATAAAAACCGCGATTATTTTGCGAAGTTCCATACTATCTCTGACTATAATTAAGCCATCATATCCATATGTTATAATTCGAGAATCAGTCACGTGTATTCCAATATTTCTCAGCTGATGCATGGAGAATAGCGCATCTGTGAGGACGATTTCTTGAAAATTATTCTGCAAAAGAAATTTATATTTTTTTCAAAATCTAAAGGGAAAATAAAGATATTAAATTAAAAATTACACAACTAAAAACTTTGCATGAAAAATATGATTCAACTATTTAATATTCTTTATATTAAGTTATACAAAAATATTACCTACTTCTATTATGTGATTTATTTTATATTAATGATTATCTCACATGATAACTCACCTGTATTTCCATTTGATGTAATTGTTTAGATAAGGAAGGTATACCTAATATGTCCATAGGTTTTGATCCATGATAGAGCGCTCTGAAAGGTCTTGATAAATTTATCATGCAAATGGCACGTGTGCAGAGGTCGATCGAAATCTCGCAAGTGTACACGATAACTTTATTGCCGCCGATCGAAGCTATAGAAGGATTATTCGTTGCGAGAATTAAGATCTCAAAATGATTATCGTTTCCTTCATATATTAAAAAATCAGCGACCTGTAAAAATAAAAAAAAATTATTAAAAATCTTTGGTCATTTTTATATAGATAAAAATCGATAAATTTATATGTCCACAGTATTATGTAGTGTTTATATTATATAACAAAAATAATGTACAAGTTAGACATTTTGTTTAATATTTTATATAATTGTCTTACATATCCACCAATTTCTATAAGTCCTAGAACATCCATACGATGTTGTTTAAGTCGTTTTCCAATAACAAATATCCTGCCAGTTTGAGAACTGCCAACTCCCAAAAATTTGCCATGACGCGAGAATTTTATTCTGTCCAAAAAATGTCCACAAAGATGAAAGCAATTAAAAATTTTGGGCAATGAAATTGTCATGATATCGATTAAAATGCAATTGCCAATTGTGCTGCACGATGCAAGCATTGGTAAGGTAGGATGTGAATTTATATGAAGAACTGTGAATATAAGGAAAGATTATAATGATATAACAGCCACTTACCATAAAAGACAATGACCATGAAAGAATTATTTTATTAAATATGTTGAGGATGTATATTCATTAAACAATAATAATAAATAAATGACAAATGTGTTATTTTAATTACTTCAAAAACGTGTACATCATGCTTTAACTTAAAAATAAATATTTGTTTAGATTTTATTATATCTGGTTTTTACCTTCGCCGTGATGTTTCAGAGACAATCTCGCTATCAATTTGCCGGTCAATAACTCGAAAATGCAAAGACGATCCAACCGGTCTACCGCCGCGATGTGATCTGTGCTCTGAGATATAGAAAATAGTATTTTGTATTCTATCTCGTCCGTATAAATAACTTCTATATGGGGATTGTTGTCGTGTTGCATACAGATCTCAAAAATTTCTCCACTTTTCAAATGAAGCAAAATCCCATCTTTGAAACGGTGTTGTTTTCCGACTTGAATAGAATAGAAAGTCGAAATCGACCACATAAATTTCCACGTCACGTTCCAATCCGCGGACGACTTTTTGTAAAACTAAAATATATTGTTAATTGCAATATATTAAGAATTAAAAATAAAATAATAACAATAAATAATATATTATACAATGAAGAGTGAACTCAAGCTTTTTTTATGCGTTAGTAAAACAAGTTCCTTTTCAAATTCATTTTAATTTTATAGGGCACGATTAAAAATTTTATTAATACGCACTGTAATTTCTCTGTTGGCATTTACAATTATAACGCCGTTCTTATGAGTAATGACAATCGGTTTATTCTTTGGGTGTCCCAGCATTTTTGATTTTACCACCGAGAATAGCTTGTTAGCTTCAATTGCTACGAGCCATACATTGCCGAACTCATCCGAGACAAACAGGTTTCCTTCTTGCGTCCAAGATGAAGATACAATTCTGGGTCCCGGAACCGGTGCGTTCACGTGATGTATATTTACGATTTTGGAGCACGTGCGCACCTGATAGATCGAAAGTACACCATCGTCCATCCCAAGCTGCGATATCAAATGAGGGGGATTCGGCGAACATCTGAGCGAGATAAAAATTATTTATATTTCAATTGTAAAAAAATTGAAGGAATAAAGTTTTGGAGGAAGAAAATATATATTTATGAGGGAAAAAAGATATATTAATTTATATTGTATTACAAATTTATATTATAAAATAGAAAATACGGAATACTTACTGAATTTCTTGAACGAGATTGTCTGTCTTCGTGTTAAGCGTAGCAACATGTTTGCCGGTTCTCCAAAGCCACACGATCAATCGAAAATCGGGAAAGCTAGTCAGGCTTACGAGATATTCCGTACCAGCGAAAGAACAGGATAAGTAGCCATTAATTTTGTCGGGTAGTACACACCTGGAGATTCTTTGTAGCGTTGGATACATGAATATCGATATCTTAGGATTAGGTTTTCTCTCGGCTACGGAAAACATGGAAACCGTCTGGCAACATTCAGAAATACAGAAACAAAATACTTTATTAAAAAATAAATGATATAGCTATATATGCTACAGTAAGACGCTTGTTCTTTCTATTATAAATAAATATGTATTATAATTATAATTAAAAAAAGCATGTGTACCGAATGGCCAGCCAAACACGATGCGCCATCGCCTCTCTCTTTGTTATCGAAGCGCTCGATTCGCTTCTCTTTCGTGTTCAGATCTACAAAACTCACGTAAATGCCAGAAGCTGTTGCAACAGTTTCCTTCCCAACGAAGACGAAGTCGTGAGATTTCCCGAACTTTGTCCATCTGTACAGTGATATGTATCATGTATAGGAAATCTTCACTCGTTAAACTTGTAGAAAATATACCTTGTTTCGGTTATTGAAAAATTCATTTTGTTTGCTGCTAAGGTATTAAGAAAATTTTCATTACTTTGTATTATTTCCAAGTCAGAATTTCACTCTATATGGCAAATACAAATCTTGCACGTGCAAGCATCGTGTTTGGTTGCTGAGAGACCTAGATAGGCTACCTTATTGATCGGGGTGGCCATAGAGACTGCGTTTAATTTTTTCAAACATATTCGTGATAAGCTACAGATCTGTATTTATCAAACTAGATTTCATAATTTATAATCTATAAAATTAAATCATTTATCTTAATAAAGATTATAAGAACAAATTAATTTTTATGTTACAAAAATTTATTTTTAAAGGTTTACTATTTAAATTTGACGTGAAAGAAATTATACATTATTTAAATTTAAGAACAACTTATAGGATGTCTTTTAATAGAAAATGCTAAAACACAACAGAATGTTCCCTCATTTGCACGTGTTTTGATTGCCGAGGTGCAGACAAACTTAAGTATTTGTCAAGTAATTGTCAAAACTTTCCTCGGATTCAACATTTGCATAGCGGAAGATAATAGAATCACCAAAAGAATGCCACTAAAAGTATGCCAGTGGATCAAAGTATTGTGGTTCGAAGGATGGTGACACCGTTATAGGCTGCATCGTTCAATACATAATAATGACCCTTTCCTTACTTCAACATTTTTAACAACATTTTTACATCATTAACATCAAAAAAATATTTTAACACGAAAATCATACTTTTGACAAATCACGGAAATGCTTATTAAAATTAATTTTAAAAATTTTATATCTTTTTGCTTTTACAAAATGGTTGCAAAATGCAAAAAAAATGTATATATATATTTGTTTTATTGTTAACAACTTATATTAAAACTTTGTTTTATTATTAAAATAAAATGAAAAAAAAAATTTGACATGTTTTCGACATGGCAAACGGTAGCGATCGATTGATGGTTGTGCTGGAAGTATCGAAGGGGCACGGTGGAATAGTAACCCAATAATATAAACTTGATGCCCCTTCCGAATGCGAACGGCATATATAGACGAAGCAAAGACGATCATTTTTTATTCACGAACGTTGATCGACGTGAGTGCCAGCCAGCAAGAATGTTCCGCGAACTCGTTATTCCGCGAATTCGTTAAAATAGTTTTGCAAACTATTGTGTTGAATGCGGGAGTGGATATATTTCGCGAGTGAATTTAAGTGAAATTAAACAACATATGTATATTTATTAAAAAGTCCTATTATTTAGCCGCTTTGCTTACTTATTTTAGTATATTATATTATATATAATATAACAGAATCGATATAGAATATCGATATAGAAATTAATACAATTAATAAATAAATATAAAAAATCTTTTACATGTAAGTAAAGATACTATTAAAATTATTTTTCTAGTTTTGTTTAATATATAAGTTTTATGATAAAAATTTATCAAAATTTATGACTGTTCATATTTAATATAAATTAAGTTGTTTATTTCATATATTATTTTAACGTTCTGTTAAAATAGTTTTTTAGTCTGTTAATAATTTTTTTATTAATTAAAATAATATCATTGTTATACAATTATACATTTAAATATTTATTGTTGTTATATCTGTTATTTTTTTGATAGATTAATTTTAATTTTGCAATCAAAATCTTTAATAAATTTAGTTAATAATAATTTAGTTAATAATAAGTGCAGATATATTATAATAATAAAAGTACCAAATTATAAATATTCATTATTATAATAAAGTTGATAAAGGTTACGAAATTTTAAATTGTAGCTATGTAAGTGTGCTATTATTTTTCATATTTATTTTCGTAAATTAATATCATTGTTAAAATGATCACACTAAAAAGGGGCAAAGACCGCTATTCGATTAGTATGCGTGGCATTTGCTTGCATTTCGTATTCAAGAGGGATCTTCTGCGCTCATCTAGAAGGCGTTTCGTGTCGTGTTGCTTGTTTGTACTACTTGCTCATCTCTCCTTTTTCTAATTACAATTAATTCTAAAGATGGCTTAGGTTTTCTAAAAAGCATATTTACTCGCATTATCTCTTTTAATGAATTCATATATAAAACACTTGTATAAATTAGTTTAATTTTTTTAGTTTTTCTAATATTTTATTAAAAATTTCTTATTTGTGAAAGTAATAACCTGCCGTTACTGAAATTTAACGTTAATGTTTCGGTTAGGAAGAGCAATGGCTGTTAAAAATATTATTAAAGATCACAAAGATTTAAGTTTTTATTCTTTATAAAAATTATTTATAATGCGTTTCCTTGTTACAGATCATCGTATTTCCACAACGATAGCTTATTGTTAAAATGTCTCACTATCAAACACGGAAGCAGCGGCACTACTGTATTCTAGGAATCTTTCTGTTCAGTTTAGTTTCATGCCATGAAGTTGTGCCTTCAAATCATCAGGATACTCCAGGTGCATCAACCTTAAAGATAGAGGCCAAAGAATCCGAGGCATCGATAACTCTGGGAAAGGATCTAGTTCTCGGTCCACCTTTGTCGACCAAAGCATCTATCGTTATCGACGCAAATGACGTCGCGTCCACAAAAATTGCTCCCTTCATAACTCCCACGATCGTTAGCCGAGTATCTTCCGGAGAGCATGGCGTTTCTCGAAGACCTGTTTCGAAAGATACCAGCTCTCGGAGCTCTTACGTCATAGACAGTCACAAGTCTTGGGCCGGCAAGAACCCAAAAACCGCTTGGAAAAAGGATAGTTATCTCCAGGCATTGATGCACTCGCATAACAGTGATGATCCACGAGAAGGAATCGTGCAGACAGACTTAAAGACGAAAGTAAATAGAAGAGAGTACGTGCAGGGACCCATTTACAAACCGGAAACGGAATATGGTTCGTCTGATTTAGCTTACACGTCGAAGAGCCCGCGTATCACTTACGGTGGGCCCAATGTCCCTTCGCCCACCGATTCTTATTCTCAATCCTTCAGACCATCAATGGACTACAGCGATCGCTATAGTGTACCGCAGAATTCTTATGGCCCGTCACAGAATTACGGTCCACCGAATAACAGTCCCTCATTTTATCCTCAGATTTCTTCACATGGACCATCCGGAAACTATTTGCCGCCCCAACAAGGTGAGGCGAGGAGTATCGTAGATCGTCAATTGAATTGAACTACTTGATATGTTTAAACTTATATTATTTCTTTGTTATAATAATTTAGCATTATTAAAACATGAATAAAATTTAATTAAAAGTTTAAGAAGTTTAAGTTTTAAAGAAAGAAAAAAAACTTTAATTATATACATCTATAAAATTATAATTGTAAATTAACTTATATTTGATACATTTAAATCAGAATTTGTAGAGATATTTTAAAATTTGCAGACATTATATGTGTAACGTAATATGGCAAATTTTGTAGGTAAATTGTTTTATTAATTCAAAAAATTTTTCTTTAGTGAAAAAAAATGAAAAAAATTTTTCTTCAGTAAAAATATTTTTTCTTAATTTTATTTTATATTTTTTGCGCTCTTTGATTATTTTACTTTGCTTTGATTTTTGCTTTGTTTCGACAGGATATGGACCTTCTATACACACTTCCGCTTCGACTCCGGTCTACGGCGCGCCCTATGCACTTCCGGATGTGGCTCACATTTCTCTTTTGCCGAGCATTGATCTAGGATTGCCGCTCGCTCTCAAATTGAACGCATTCACTATTGCAAAGATCATATTGAAGTTGGTGATCTTTAAGATGATCGTGAAATTTATCGCTGTAATCTGCTTACTGCTCTTTATACCTAAACTTGAGATCATCAAGAAGAAGGTCTCTAATAATAAAGACGACGACGATGAAGAACGAAATTTCTCATCTCGTAAGTTCTCAGATTAAATCTTTAAATCTTCTTTGACTTTAAGTATAATAAGCATCTTCCGATGAATTTAAAATGATGAAGTTTTTTTTTTAAAGCGTTACAAATCCATACTATTTCTTTAATTTATTTATCATATTTTGCTAAATTATGTTTCATTATTTTTTTTTTAGCATATGCTAGTTCGGAAACTCTAAACAATCTCGAAAATGTAGTAAGAAGTTCCGTTGAGAAGTACGAAGTACAAAATGATGCACGTTCAAATTCGACAGAGAAATGCACGACACTTGTATGTCGCATTACTGAGATATTTACATCTCACGAATCTTGGCAAGAGTATTTAAATTTATTCAAGAATTATATGGAAGAAGAGAGGCAACTCACAAAACAAAAAGAAAAGTAGTGAAAGATTTACGTTGTCATTAAGTTGCGTCTCATCTCTTTTTCTCTCTCTCTTTCTCTCTCTCTCTCTCTCTCTCTCTCTCTCTCATTTCTTCTCTCCACTTTTGTATCTTTTGTAATTATGTATCTTATGTATTTATTTACATATTTATAAAAATTATTTTATTGACATAAATGCTTTATTTATTTTCCTAATCTTTTTATTCTAAAATCAGGACAAAAGATACTTTCTTTACATGAAAAAGTTCTTTAAAAATGTTGCAAATGTAAGAGCGTTCTCAAATCTATCTTGTAATCGACGTCAATCAGAACGACATGATTAGAGAAGATTACAGGAATAATCTTTCCTTTCACAGCTCTATAATACTATGATCATTCGGTGCCATTACGTGCCACGTAGTGAAGTGTTCTAAAGATAAAAATTTATTTTAATAAAGTATTTATTTCTTTCTCAGTTTTTAGATTAGATATGTGACAACATTGATCCATGATCCATGTTAAATATGCGCATTTAATACCTCTCTTATTAACAGCAAATCATTTTTATACAATAATGGAATAATAAATACATAATGCAAGAAATAATATAATTACAGAATGTAATATAGAAGATGTTTCAATTTATAACAAATGTTTCAATTTAAAACAATATAAAATTATTAAAAAATTTAAATTATTTACAATTTATATGGAGCGATTCGATTCTCTATTTCATTTTACATGTAAAAACATGTTTGCTGAATTGGTTACAATCTGCGAATATATCAGATTTGGAGAGATCAGACGTGACAAAGTATGATTAACCGTGCATGATGCATCCTGTACTTTCAATTCCTCTCAGGTGGGGATAGATTTAACCGACACTCTCGGTTTATAAACGTAGCATGGCGACACGATATGCCAGTACTCTCGTGATAGTCATTCGCCGTGCCAATCAACTTTCATCAACTTTCAACCGAGCCGCCACCGAGATCAGTCAGAACAATGGAGGTAGCAATTATAGTTGGTACGAAAACTGCACCGACTTTACCGATTTTATACCGCAAAAATCGATTATCCTTGCAATCATCTAAGCATCTCGTCTAAGTACATTTATTAAGCGGATTGAAATACATAATCTACGAGATCGACGATTATCATCAAATAAATATTAACAAATTTCATTAACTGTTGGCAATTTGATTATACTTGCGTATCCTCTGAAACATCAGAAGAATTTTTAAAGACTTTCTATGATACTAAAGTACCAAAATTATTTAATAAAATTATTTTATATCACTATCTATTACAATTATTTTATATCATTTAGATTGCATATTTTGTGATTTAAAATTTATCTTAATTCTTTTTATATAATTCTTGTTAGAATCAATAAAATAAGAAAAATGTTAGAGATTAAACTTTGCCAAAATCATTTCTCTCTCTCTCTCTGATAGTTAATATTATTGCAATATTAAAATTCAATTCAATTTGACATCAGTCTTCGACATGAGATCAGGCGAGCGTGTTTCTTTTTAAATTAATTATTTATGAAGGATTGAAATTGCAATTGTATTATTTACACAAGAGAATTTAAAATTTTCGAAGAGGTCTGACCACACAGGTCGAAAAAAATCTCTTTAAATGGGCGTGGGCGTAAACGACCTTGAGCGAAGAAACGTCGCAATCACCACAAGGAGCGGGCTGATCTCAGTTTAAAATAAACCTTGATTTCAATAAAGCCGCAATCATTCAATAGAGACGCGTATTAAGGCCGCGCAGCATCCTAGCGAGAGGCTAAGCCTCTCGCTAAGCCTCTGTCAATGGATTTACGTAACATCATCTCGTTTATAATGAATAGAAAGGCTTTTAAGAACTGCATTAATTATTCTAAATCAATACTTTACTCTACTACTCTATTATTCTTTACAATCATCAAAGAATATAATCAATTTCTCTGTTCAAGAAAATCCGAAGGTAATTCATAAACCCGCCAATTGCATTTGTAATCTTTATAAGTGAAATTTATTTATTTAAAAAAAAACTTTCACTTAGATTATTTGATTTGCGATATGTAGGAAACATTGGATTCAAGATTAAATTATCTTCAATTTTTTGTACGCTAGCCTTTGCGTTCCTCAGCATGTTCACATTATGCGAGGAGACGTATGCATTTCCCGACGATGCGAAAGCGATGGAAAAGATAAAGGAGCCTAAAGATATCAAAGAAGCAGCGACTGCGTCGAAAGACGTAAAGGATGCCATCAAGGCGGCCAAGGAGGCGAAGAAAAATAAGAAGGATTGCGCGCGAGATTGCGGGACTGACTACGATCCTGTTTGCGTACATGATCCTGCCGATTCCAGCTTCAAGCCGAGAACCTTCGGCACATCATGCGCTCTGGACGTTCACAACTGCGAGATGGGCACGAGTAAGCGCACGAAAGCACGAAAATGTTACGTTAAATTACGTTAGATTAATTGCATTGATCACCTTGTATCCTTAATCGTAGAATTGGTCGTGAAGAGCAAAGGCGAGTGCCCTGGATCCAGCGGAGTAAGACTGTCCTAGGTAATCACTGGATTCTGGATAAACACCAAGAAACCAAGCAAAGTAGATTACTAACCGTCAAGCTAACCGTTAGATTACTAACGTGAATTTTGTTTAGTTTTCCTAATAAAAAAATAATGTAATGTAATGCAATGCAACTCTTTTCTTAACGACGAGAGAATAAAGATAAAGATGTGCAAAAAATTCTAATTATTAGCTAAATATAAAAATACGTAAGAAAAGTCTGATGATAAAATTGGCCGCTAAATTATATACGCTACGCACAAATATTCAATGTAAAGCCGAAGTGTATCTGTCTAATAAATATTAATGAGCAACTATTGATTTTATCCTTTATGTATAATTATCTTCTTCATAACATTCTTCTCCATAACATTTTTATCTCCGGTGTGTGATTTATGTGAGTTGTGTGTGTTGAGAGATATTATGTATGTATTGTCGGTATGCAAATTTAAATCGGCTTTCTAATCACATCTGCAATCACTCCTGACATGAGCTCATAGTTTGCAAAATCTTTGATTCTGGATTGTTTAAATTTATTATTTTTATAGCTGTTGATATTTTCTATTTTTATCATGCAGTCTTAAAAATGTAGCATACTATATATATATATTTTTTTATTTTGAAAATATATTATTAACCAAAATTTTCTTGTTTAAAAAATGAAAGAAAAACGGAACTTTTATTATTATTTTTTATATTTATTATTTTCTTTTGTTAAGTGTAGAAAAAATGCATTTATCTCTATTTTATTTGTTTTTAAGTAACATGTTTAAGTAACATTGTTGTAATATATCTTAATATTACATTACATAATATGGTTACATCGCTTTCTTGTAACTGCGATGCAACGAGTGATGTCGACACACTCCAGACAAGTTATCGTTACCGATTGATAAATAAATGTTAAAGCCTTATACCTCGTCTTCTAGATGGCTAAACATTATAAGACTTATAAGACTTATAAATTTAAGTTACATGGCAAAAAGATTGAAATGACTTAATCTTTTTATAGTATTAGATCTTGTTATCATTTTTATTAAATATATATTTAATAAATATATATTTACTTTTTATTTATATAAAATAAACAATAATAATATTTAGTAAAAATTGCTATATTCCTTATACGTAATATTAAAATAAATGCAGCTATGTAAAACCATTATATGCCAATCAATTATTTCCATTAAAGAGATAATTCTCATAAACAAATATCGGACATTTACTAAACATACACACACGCGCGCGCGTGTGTGTGTGTGTGTGTGTGTGTGTGTGTGAAAGACCGTAATTTCTACGCGTGGGGCATTGTCCGTCAATCTTCATTATAACAAGTTTTCCAAATCAATGTCCAAGATAATGAGGATGCGGCCGTGCGCAATGAAGGACGACGGCCGACTGCGAACTGCATCCTCAGTCCGACGCACTTTGCGCCTCATCTATAATGTGTCGTCTGGTCCGTGACATGACTGATTTATCTTCAAAGATTCACTGTGCATTTATCTTCTTTTTGTTATGCGAGACGAACACGTACTCTCTCGTCTCGCACATTTGCAACACGAGTACGCGGGAGGTTTCTACAGGTAATCGAACAAATCGCATGATTATTGATAGATTAAATGAATAGTGAAAAAATACAGAAAACGCAACTGATGTTATTATAATTATATGCTTAATGATTACAAAATTAAGAAATGACAACGTAAAATGACATTTGTATGAATGCACGCTACTTTTGTCTGAAGTAACTTCAAAAATTTTTAAAAAGAAATGAAAGATAGATCTTCACGCGTAAGAAAGGACTGAACAGTTTTCGAAGCTATTATATATTTTTTTTTTCATGACAACCTTTCTTGCGTGTCTTCAATGCGATTTAAGACATGAGACTGCGAGATGAAAAATCCCGTATGAACGCAGATACGGAACTTTCCTCGACATCCGCGGAGTCATTGTCGATCTTCGAGGAGATGGAGAACCGATTGTCGAATCTCGAACGTAGGATGCGGGCGGTCGAACATCCCGGTAAGAATCTCATGATTTGGGAAAAAAATACACGAACACGCGAAAGCGAAACTTATCGTCTCGCAGTTTGGCAGATAAGTTTGAGAGAGGAAGATTGGGAAGTCTGTGTCGAGGGGCCGTGTAAATGCATACCGGAAATGAAATCCGTATCCTGCTGGAGATATAATCTGCTAGATCTACCCCCAACGCAATTGGTTCCCGCTGACGTGCTGAGGCTGTACGTAATTCAAAAGATAACATCGTCATGTGACGGATATTCAACGATGAATATCCTTTTCAGAAAACTAATCTGAAATGTTGAATTCAAAGGAGCAATATTGTTTGTTTTATATAATTCATAAATAAAATTTCAATTCTATATAATTTATAATTAAAATTTCTTATTTTATGTTGGACAAAACAAATATTCTTTTTTTATTTACAACTTTTTGCGTACAAATATTTTTACAGGAATTTTTACTTTCTCCATGGGTGAGATAGATATCTATATCTAATCTCAAATACAATCGGAATTATCATTTGTTTGATGTGATCCTTTTCAGAGATCTCGGAAGTAATCGGCTCAGCGCTCTGCACAGAGACACGTTTAGAAATATGACGCGATTACATCATTTGTAAGTGATGTAACGATCGAGAAATGCGTATATTCTAATGAAACTATAAATTACAGAGATCTGAGTAGCAATTTGGTTGAGCATTTGGCGCCGAGGTTGTTCCTATCCTTGCACAGTATCGCAAATGTTAGATTGAGTAATAATCTTTTGAAGGAGATGCAACGCAATCAATTTTTTGGGCTGAGAAATCTTCGAATACTGTATGTGAAATATTTACAACTATTAATAATAATAATAAAGAAAGTGGAAGCCGATGTCAAGCAAATCGACAGCTTTGTTGATATTTAAAATTGTTTATAAAAACAAATTGTTTTATCAGTTGTTTTGAAAAAAATGTAAAGAAGTATTTAAACATTTAATATATTATATTATATGTCTATATATTAAAATTCATTATACATATTTAATTCGTTATAGTAAGAAAAAAGATTTATATCAAAAAGATACTAATAAAATATAGTATTGACTATAATTTGAAATTCAATATTTTTTGCTTTTTTGTAAAAAATATAAAATATATTAAAAGTTAAAATTTTTATTTTATTTAGCGACTTATCGTCAAATAGACTTCGTACTTTGTCGGAAGATCTTTTCTTGAGTAACAGTCAGTTGGCTTTATTGGATCTTTCTTCCAATCGCATCTCGTCATTACCTCCCGGTGCATTTCGTGGTCTTGGAAATCTTGACGAATTGTTGTTGAGTAAAAACCGTCTAGTCGGATTGCCGGTTTCGATTTTCCGAGATACTATTAATCTCAGACGCCTCGCACTTGAAGAAAATCGTCTGAAAGAGCTACCTAAGAATATATTCGAATATCTGACATCTCTCAAAGAATTGAATATGCGGAACAATCGATTAATGGAAGTGCCCAACGGATTATTATCAACTTTGGCACAGCTGGAAATTCTAGAAATATCAAGCAATAAAATATCTCGTGTAAATATCGTGTACATTTGTTTATATATCTTAATTTTAATTTTTTACAAATTATAATTCTGCATAATATAACTAACTGCAACACACTATAAAATATAAATATTTTCTCAAAAAAAGATTTATGATATATTATTATAAGATATATTAAATTTCTAAAAAATTATTTTTTTTTTAAGTATTGAATACTTGAATATTTGTGATAGATTGATCCAACAGCATTTCACGGTATGCCAGCGCTTCGAGAACTTCGACTGGGACATAATCATATAAAATACTTGCCACCTGGATTATTCAACAATTCCATATCTTTGGAACGTCTTATTCTTTACGGCAATCGCATAGAAATTCTAGTAAGAGGCGTTTTTCGTGGCTTGTTCAATCTCACCTCTCTTTTTCTACAATCTAATCGACTAAAGATACTGCAATCAGGAATTTTTGAGGACACTCCGAATTTGCGAAAGCTGTGAGTCGATATTTATAATTTTGTGCAAACACATAACATTACCGATTTTAAAATTAATATGTTGTTTATTTTTTAAATTTTCTTATATATTTCTTTATTATTACTATCATAACAAATGTTTCTATTAAAAAAAATGTATATACATATAAAATTGCAATTTATATGATATCATCTTTACAAGTCTTTATGGCAAAAATTACAAATTAAAAATATATTTTGTTTGTATTATAAATTAGAAAAATAATATGTCTTCTCGCATCATATCGTGTATGTTGTATCATACTTTTTAGGCAACTGCAGTCAAATGATCTCTCGTTCTTGCCAGCTGGTAGCATGGACGCCATTTCTACAATTCAACAAGTACGATTAAGCCAGAATCCCTGGCATTGCGATTGCCGTGCCTCTTACATTGCTTCGTGGTTGCGAAAAAGATTTGCCAGCTTCGCGAATCTAACCAATCCCTTGCAGATACAACGGGTTTTAATCATGACAGGCAATTGGAGTATCTGGGAATTTGGGGCTGGTGCAATATGCAGGGGCCCAGGTATATTGGGTGGTCAGTCGCTGCTGCGTTTGACCTTTCATGAACTCTGCGAGGGTCAGTGGGCCTCCATGAAGGGTATCATACCACGATTACCTCTCGATGTTATAGCGCCATCTCTTAAATCGCAAGTCGCGAAGAAAGACACAATTATGGTGTGTATGTATGTAAACCCGATTAAATAAAATATTTCCAATTGTTTGTCATAATTTCATAAAGTAATAGAAAGAAATTTATATATACATATGTAAATTATTAATTAAATTTGATTTAGTATAGAATTATAGCAATAACAATAATTTCTGCTTTCCTTCTAATTATTTTCTTTTATGTTCGTTTATGTTGTTACAGGTATAAAAAAATGCAAAACTCAAAATTTTTAATTTTTGGAGAATGGAATAATTTCGATGGAACGCATGAAACATTTGATGATAACTAATATGCATTTAAAAATTTCTTTTTATGAAAACATGTTTCGATCATGTTTTATTTTCTTTCTGTTATTATAAGAAATGTGTTCAAATTTCTTTAACTATACTATATTTATGTGATAATCCAACATAATATTTTATAATTATAACATAAAATAGAATATAAAATATAAGATTTTTGAATAAAAATACATTTTTTTATTACATTTGATTGTTATCATCTATTTTCAACGTCAATTTTTCGTATTGTTAAACATTGATTTGTAATTATCAAATAAAATTGTAGCGCAATAAATTATGTTTATTAAAAATGACAATTTAATGTTATTATACTATCGCACAATAATAATCAGAAAGAAAAAAATCCAAGGACAAATTTATCGATTAGTCGTTTGTTTTATTTCAGTGGCTAATAATATTGTCCAGAAAAATTCCTGAAAATCCTCAAAGAAGAATAAGTATATTTGCCCAATCAATCCAATAATTATCCTGTCATTAAATTTCTTTATTAAATCTAAGATGAACAGTAATTTAATACTATAGTTTGATTTGGCTTTGTTTTTCATTTATTCATCGATTTTTCTTTGTGCTTCATCCTTACATCATTACACTTATATTAATGTTATATCATGTACTTATTACATGTACATTATATTTTTGTTTTATCTTATCTTTTGTTTTATCTTATCTTTTGTTTTATCTTATCTTTTGTTTTATCTGATCTTTGTTTTATCTTTGCGTTACATTGTATTTTTTATCTTGGTCTTGGTTTATAATTAAGTTAATGGCTTTTGATTAACAAAAGTACTGAACACTAATCTGTAAGAATAATTTCAAATTTTTTAAACAATTAAAAAGACTGACAATATATTTACCACGTTTGCGGAATGCAATTCCTTGTTTTTTTCTTTGAAAGAAACTCGATCAAGCAGTTCCGTTATCATTTCATAAACTGCGGATAATATTGCTTTAATTGACACTCAAGAAGATGACCTCACAATCTTAATTAATGCGTATTAAAATTATCTAAAAAATATCTTTTTTAATCTTGTAAAAAATTGGATTGCTCTTTTTACAATTATTTTAGCTATAACGTAGAAAATTTCTTTCAAATAAAATATCACGTTTAAATAAAACATAAATTTAATATAATAATAATAAAATATAAATATATTAAATAATAATTCTCGATCGTTTTCCTAGGTATGATTACAAAGAAACACATATTTGTTAAAAATTTGTTTCACAACTTTTTATAATCTTAGCAAACAAAGCATGGAATTTAATTAATAGGATAAGCTTATAAATGGAAATGATACAAATGATACAAAATGATTTGGTGAATGATAAAAAAAAAATTTAATATCCGCATGTACAATACGTTTAATCTCGCGTGAACTGTTCGAAATATCTAGAATATATCTAGAATAAGACGTCAGTGATTCTTCTTTTGCATTTTTATGCGATTTGCAGCAGGCAAAGTGCAAACGTGCTTAACTCAAGCGTGACGGATGCGCAGAGATGCGTAATTGGCACGCGTGAACTCTGCAACCAGAACGATGGAATCGCCAAGATTTCACGTACGTACGACATGTTTTCAACGACTGATTCGTTGACAAAGACCGATTCGCTAGTGGTAAGTCGAAATGGAAGGGGCCCAACAAGCGAGTCGATGGATGGGTCGGTCAGTGTACTCTTCGCGATGGCTGCATCAAGTACCAACGGTATACCAACATCAAGTGTCGTCGAGCTGTTGGAGAAGTTCCTGAAGATTCTCAAAGAGGAGCGTGTGTTTGACCAATCCAATGATCAGCCTGTTGTACGATTCTGTTATCCCTCATCTTTAATGGTGAATAATCATTTAATCTTTTCGTGCCTTTTGTGTCGTGCAAAAATAAAAAAAAAGAAAGACATATTAACTTGTTACTACTCGAACTATCTTTTCTCTTTAATTATTTTGCATATTAATTTGCTCGTTTGCTGCAATATTATATTTCTTATATTACATGTGTCTTTTGTGTCGCATTATATTTTTATTACCCTTTTTCTGCTAATAAAATAAGGATAATATATTATCGATAAGAAACATGTGAAAGAGATCGCTTATAATTCGCTTAATTTATTCATTTTGATTAGATGATTAGGTAAAGAATTATGTAAGAAGTTATTTGTAAGAGAGATTGGGGAGAGAGATTCCGAATAAATAATAAAAAGAAAATAATTGGATCAAGATCATTCGAATCGATAGGAATAGGAATTTTGAAAAAGAAACATCCCTTATTCGTGTTTCCCACACTAGTTTCTCTCTATTTTACACAGCGAAATACAGGTCAACATCGATCGTAGTTAATTTTAGATCTCAATTAGATCGCAATCATTATTTATTACTCGCTTAAAATTCACGTCTAGAAATCTCACAGATAATCAAATCGACTACATATTAAAATTGATATTAAGCAATAAATAAATAGTATTAAATTAATAGTTAAATATTTATATTTATGTTTAATTGATTAAATGATTTTATTAATATTGAGTAATATGTCAAAAATTTAACAAGCTCAATAATGTTTCTATTAACGATAACATTGAAATTGTCGCATTTCAGTTAGAAAAAAAAATTGGTTGCTCATTTCGTAATTGTTAAAATTTTGAATATTTTTCTCTTAAACATATCTCTTTTAAACATTAGCTCTCTTTTAAGTTACATTCTTTTTTCGATCTAAAATGACATGTTATTTTTTCGAAAGATTTACTTATCGAAAGATTAATTTTCCCAAAGCAAAATAAAAAATACCAACTTGACTTTGATCAGACACATAATAAAATCGTTAATAATTTTGGGACCAGCCATGAGAATTTTTATACACACATTTTCTCTTCATATGTCCCTCCCCAAAACAATATTAAAAAATAATATTTACAAAAACGCAAGTAGCGTGTCCATAAAATCTATTGAAATATCATGGTGTTTGAAATATTATACGTCTATTCCATTTTTGTCGTACGTTTGTTTACGTCTAACTTGAATGGTTTAATCTTCAATGTAGCGCACGTAGATGATACTAGATTCTGGTGGGAGAAAATATTCCACGGTACGTAAGAGTGGAAGACTTGGTCGTGGAATATTTACTAATATGATATGCATAAGTTTGTGATATAGGTATGAGGTCAATGATTGCAGGCATCGACGCGTAATCGCGTTATTCACCAAACGAATTGTCACTTTTTTAAGGAACTTTGACATAGGATAACGTATCATTTTTTCAGGAAGTTCCTTTGTAGATCGAAGTAATATGAAATATAGAATATTTCGATATCCAAATTAACGAGTTCGACCCTTTGATTACTGAAATTCGAATAATTTAAATAAAATATTATATACATAGAATTGTGTCCCGAAAAGTGAAATATAATTTAAAGTTCATTTAAAGTGAGCTAATATTTTGAAGAAATAATAATTATTTTTTTATATAATATTTATAAATGTATAATTATTTTTTATATAATATTTATAATTTCCTTTTGTAGAAACAGATATCAATCTCTTTGGAAGATGAGCCAGCAAATCATGAAGAGATCGAAACAGCGATACGACAGACTATACATTATTCCGTGAAAACGTCCAGTCCGCATTTTCACAATCAACTTTACGCTGGAATTGACGAATTTGGATTAATTGGTTCCTGGTTGACGGACGTATTAAACACTAGCCAGTAAGAACAGTTTCCAAATTTTAAAAAGATTAAGAATATATTGAATAATGTGTATTAAATAAATGTGTATTTCATGCTGTTGTCTGCTTCTCTCAACGAAACGTGATGAGTAAGCTGCTATTTTATTATCGTCTCGCGAGTAACAGATAACGTTACTAACCCAGTTCGCATCTCAGACGACCTACAACAATCTTAATTAATGATGTATTGAAGTTCTTATCGTTTCATCGGGAAAGTTCGATTCCGTTGGAAAAATAAAGAATTAGATAACTTTTCTTAATGATAATGACTTCGAGAAAACGCCCTTCGCAGTTGTAAATAATGTTGCGCATGTTTGCACAACATTAGTGAAATGAAGTGAAATACAAGAAATTGCCAATTACTAATTGCGACTGTGATCGCTCTTGTTAGGTATACTTACGAAGTCGCGCCCGTATTTACCTTGATGGAGCGAGAAGTGATGCAGAAGTCGCTGGAGCTGTTTGGCTATCCGTCGATGCCAAATGCTGACGGTATAATGTGTCCAGGAGGTAGCATATCGAATATGTACGGGATGGTGTTGGCCAGACATAAGAAGATACCGCAAGTGAAAAAATCGGGGCTCTGTTCCCTAAATCTACCCCTAGCGTGTTTTACCAGCGAAGACAGTCATTACTCAATTCTAAAAGCTGCCAATTGGTTGGGCATTGGCACTGACCATGTGTACAAGGTATGAAAACATAAAATATAAAATATAAAATATAATTTCAAGTCTATTTTACCGAACAATAAAGCTCAATCAACCAGCTGTAGTTGAATAGTTGTGCTAAGATAGTATAATCAATTAATTTTTATCAATGTAGTGAAAAATTGATAAAACTAATCTGAATATGCAGATTAGATTTTTATATAAATTTATTTATTTGAGTATAAATAGGAATTTAATAACAGTTATATTTTATTTATGTATTTTATATTTTATATATGTTATAAAAATGATAATTAAATTTATTAATTATTACTGCAATTCTTTTGAAAAAAACCAAATCAAAACACAAAAAAGTTGTAATGGCCTAACGTTTTTAATTATAATAATAATTACTGTTGAAGTTTTCATAAACAACAGATGTTATGTGCCACGTGTCTAACTTTACATTATTTAATTAATGATAATGCGGAATATATTGCATATCATTGATTAAATAATGCAACGTTAAATTTCAAACGATTGAAGGAAGTTATCTTATCTTCGGTTGCTATAAATATTTTAGCCACAACATCCTGTTATCGCAGTAGTAATACTGAAAAAATTTTTTTTCAATCTTGACCTTGAAAACGTTTAAATTAAGCCTAACCGGATCTTTAAGTTTAGTGATCGCCAGTCATTAGTGTTACACAAGAGTAATTCTTTCACTACAGGTGAAAACGGACGAGTTTGGTCGCATGAAAGTGGATGATCTGAAGAGACTCTTAATAAAGGCGAGGAACGACGGGACCCTGCCGTTCTTCGTAAATGCTACCGCCGGAACTACGGTGCTCGGTGCTATCGATCCATTACCGGAAATTGCCGCGATATGTCGGAACGAGTCACTTTGGCTGCACGTAGACGTTCGTATAAGTATGAAAGTTTAACTCGGGAAACCGACGTAATCTGAATAGAGATCCGTTGCAGGCTTGTCTGGGTGGTACCTTGTTATTATCGGATAAGTACCGGCCGAGGCTGCGAGGCATCGAATTGTTCGTAATTATTTCCGTAGCGATACGTCGCGGAAGGAAGGCGGCAACTCCCATAAAAAAAATCGCTCAAAGTCGATCGATCCGCGAATTACATCGTTATCTTGCTCGGTTGTTGATTTATTTCAGAGAGAACAAAAACTCGATGAACGCGGAGATATGTCCGCGAGAAAGAGCGAGGAGATAAATACTTTCCTTCCTGCAAGAATATTAAAAATTTGGCACTTTTTTTTTTTTTTTTTTGGTATAAATTGACATAATTTTATTTTTGTTTTATGGTTGATTCAGATCAGATTCAGTGTCTTGGAATCCGCACAAAATGCTTGGGGCGCCGTTTCAATGTTCCTTGTTCCTGGTTAAAGGTAAGAATATCCTACACGAGGTGAATAGCGCCAAAGCGGGATATCTTTTCCAACAGGACAAATTCTATGATGTTAGCTGGGACACAGGTGATAAAAGCGTGCAATGCGGCAGGAAGGTAACTTACAAATTCACAATTTTTACAGGATGTGATATCGCGTCTTACTTATAGCAACTCATCATATCAAATCATATAAAAATTTAAGATTCGTCTAGAAAGAAATGTATAAAAAAATATGCGTAAAGGATCAGAATATTGTTCAAACGTTTTTAGGACGTTCTGATTAATTTTTCGTTTTAACGTCTGATAATACGCCTCAAGGTGGACGCAATGAAATTTTGGTTAATGTGGAAAGCCCGCGGTAAGATCGGCCTTGCACGATCGGTGGAACGAGCGATGTTCTGCGCGGAATACTTTTTGAAGCAAATTAAAGAGACTGCCGGTTTTCGGTTGGTGCAGCCTCGCTATCACTGTTGCAATATTTGCTTTTGGTAAGTAATTCAGAATTATCATGGAATCCACGATTGTAATCCACGGTGGCGACTCTTTTCAGGTATGTGCCACCGACAATGCGTAATCAGAAAGAAACTCCAGCTTGGTGGGAGAAGCTGTATCAGGTCACAATTGAGATAAAGAAACGCATGAATATGAACGGATCTCTGATGATTGGTTATACACCCTTACCTCAGAAAGAACTTGGCAATTTCTTTCGCATGGTCGTGAACTGCCAACCACCTCCCACAAAATCGTCCATGGATTACGTTGTCAGGCAGATTGAAAAATATGCGGCTGATTTGTAGAAAAAGAATCCATTTTAGTTTCCTTCGTTTCACAAGCTAAATGTATGATGTTGACGGTAAAAAGTGACATGTGAAACACTTAGTCGAAACACGAAGTCATTAAAAAAATTTTTATCTTTATTGCGAACAAATGCATCGAGTATAGTATTATTCGCGTATACATGTGACCTTGATAATGATAATTTGTCTGATGCCGACAACATCAAACGTTGTTACATAATTTCATGATCATATATTACCTCATATATCATTATCTCATATTTTTCTTATGACGGATTACATAAATTCGCAAGAGACATCATCAGTTATCATAATCAAACTGTTGAATTATCATAATCAAACTGTTGAATAAAAATAAAATGTTCTGGAAGACAACATCGATCTTTCAATGTTCCAAATAAGAATTTTGATTTTCCTTGAATATAACAAAGAAAGAAGATGAATCATTTTAATTTGGTCGCATGCATAAACGTGATGCGCGGCGCGACTCAATGTGAGCCAATATAAACGCAATCGTCGCGCGACATGTATACGTCATGTATATTGATCATTACACATCTTTTACATAATACATGCATTAGCTCCATCATCCTAAAACTACGTTTAAAAAAAAATGCATTTTTTTTATGTACAACTCCATATCATGGCACTACGTTTACTCGATATAAAATTCGATGTTTCCCCTGAATAAAAACAAAAAAGGCAAACTTTTTTTTATCTTCACGCACGCTTACATACAATACATTTTTCATTTGTACAATAATTATATATATATATATATATATATATATATGCATGTATAAATCAATCTGTCGATTTTTGGCAGACCGAGACGTAATCGCGTAAATTCGACAGATGAGGTCTTTTTCTCTCTTATTACTTTGCATAAGCACAATCTTACAAACATATTAAATGTATAAAAATTTATTTATATGAAAAATTATGAAACTTTATACAGATGAGTCAAAGGCGAATGCCCAAGAGTGAGCGGATTTGATTCTCGATTTCATCCGTTTGCATCCTCTGTCTCTCTCTCTTTTAACGAAGAATATATATACAAAAACAAAAAAATAAACTGTTATAAACTTCCTCGGAACATTGACTTTCTCCTTAGGGTTCGCCGAGTTATGGCATCGTACGCCGGACGCATCACAAAATGCCACAACAAGTATCTTGTGTCTTAAAAGACGACGACTGAAAAAAAATATTGTCATATTCCTTTTAAATCATCGAATTTTTGTTATTCGACACTGAACAACCTCGTCAACTTATTTGTGTCGTTAATTGCAACGTCATTAACTCTCGAACGCATCGAAGATTGCGTAAATCGCTTACCTAATACTAAAAACATAATCTTCAGGCACTTGCTTGATTGTATGTATATCGTCTTAACTTAATTAAGTAGATACACTCTTCCCGTAAAAGGAAGTTTGTTTTCACACTTGTCACTTTCACATTCATCGAACGGCAAATCGATCAACAAAGTTTATTCACAGCTGCCAAATGTATAAAATAAGTTTGCGTTTGCCATCAGCAATATTATTTGCGATTCATTGAATAAATAAATCACAAAAGTCACGTGTCTGAAAAGACCATAGATCGCCATTCAGACGATGCTGATATCCGTGCAGATAATTCGCTCAGTAATACTTGTCCTGATCGAGATCGGCACGGATATGTTGCTGGCCGTGACTGTTACGCTTCAGGGTGGCGGATTCGTAGTCTAGACTCTTTGGATATAACTTGGGACTGCCAAGGCCGTTGACATTGGGATTGTTCTTGTTGCGTAGAGTTCCGTTTCCATTGGTGTTGCCCGAAAAACTGGGCTGTCGCTTTGCGTTTACCTACAAGAATTAGCTTCCTTGAAGTATGCTAAGAATTGCATAGCACACAACTAAACACACTCCTTCGAGTCTTACCTCTTTCAACGGCACGGTGACGTAAGAATTCTGTTTACTGATATAATGTGGACTCCCTGGAATGCTCGACTTGCGTCGCTTCACGTAATAGAAGCATAACATCACGGTTAAGGCTATGCCAATGATGAAACTGGCCACACAGCCGCTCGCCGCCGCGCCCACCGTGACGCCCAAAGTCTCCACGCTTGAAGGCAAGGCGTTTACATCTAAAAGAAGCACGTGCAGTGTTTAGTAATACTAAACTTCAATTAATCTTCAATTAAAGATTGTTCGAATAGATTGTGTCAGATATTGCATACATAAGTTGAAATTATAACTTGAAATTATTTCTGTAATCTCACCATTATCCGAGCAGTCCGGAAGGCAATCGCGTGTTTCACGAGTCAGTCCCTGACACATGCCAAGTCCATGCTGAAGACACGTTCGCTTCCGGTGTTGCTGACGGTCGCCATCGCAAGGAGTCCAATGTGACCAAGTGTCCCAACCGGCAAGCGATTCACAACTGGCTATTTCGCAGTTTTCTCTGGCCATTCTTGGACCATTGCAACTTTCTGGACCGAGGCATTCTCTCGTCCTCGTACGCACTCCTATACCACAGGTGGCCGAGCACTCGGACCATTCCGTCCAACAGGACCATTGACCTTCTACTGTATTGCCATTGCCAGAATTCACGTTACATTGATGCGAATTGCAGACTCTGTTCTGTGTACTGAGACCAATATCGCAAGGCGGCGCTTCGCATTGTCTCGTCTGTAAAACGTGGCACATATTTCTATGTTATGTAATTATCAATAAACTAAAATATTTAAATCATTTTGCTATTTATTCCAGTTCATAAAATTATAAACAATTCTTTTGCGATTAATATTTTTATTTATTTATTTGTATTTTATTTTAAAAATTTTATTTTGTAAAATATTTTAAATATAAATAAAATAATCAAGAATATCAAATTTTTGAAATACTTCGTAAAACGATATGATTGGACAAGATTATGTGATGTAATAAATATTTACCCTATGCTGAATACCCCTTCCACAAGGACGGCTGCACGAGCCCCAAGAAGACCATTCACCCCAACCACCCTCGTTGGACTCCACGTACGCATCTTTCCCTCTTAAGCAGGACCCGTCATTCCTGCAGAAACGTTCTTCCTCCTTGGCGAGTTGCACTCGCACGCTCGAAGGATCATACGTCTGCGCACGACAGCTGAATCGGAAACGTTTCTCCAGATAAACCGTGCTACCGCTTTGCAAACTAGAATTCACGGCCAACCAAGGAGTCCATCCGGAGTACCGCTTCGTTTCAGCACATTCATGAGTATTACAATCCTCGATCTAAAAATATGTTTAACTTTAGCAAGTAATTTCCTACGTTTACGTTTTCCAAAAAGAATCCTATTGAAAAAAATCCAAAAGAGAAGACATCTCCCGTAAAAGGCTTAAGACTTGCCTGAAAATCGCATCCTGGACATTCGATACCACTTTTCTTCGGCGATGGACTGTCGCACATTCTCTTTCTGACGCGTATTCCTATAAGATAAGAATATAGTCTTTTTATATAAAAAAAAAATCTTGAAGAATATATTTCCGTGTTATCTCAGAAAGCACGAATATTTAAATTCGCAAATCTTTCATTCTTGGAGGTATTTTTTTGGATGTCTCGAAATGCTAATTAATTTTTGTGCTGTTTGAGATATTACCGCGATTACGATGATATTTAAGATACTCACCGCCGTTGCACGGTTTCGAACACGCCTGCCAGGGTCCCCAGGTCGTCCACTGACCATTTTGAGGCGGCGGATTGGCTTTGGCGGGAACGGGACAGGGCGGCAGATCGATGCACATGATATCGTCGTGATCGTGCCCGACGCAAACTCGTCCGCCGAATGCAGGCGCCGGATTCGTGCAGGTTCGCCGGCGGGTTTTCATCGCGAAACCGCAGGTCTGAGAGCACGACGACCAACCTGACCAAGCGGTCCAACCGCCGTGTACGGTGCAATTTGTCACTCTGACACGCGCACCCGTGCAACTCTCGCCACCGTGCTGTGGTGGTGGATTATTGCATTCCCTGGTCTGACACTGACACGTGTCGATCTTCTGTAGAAATCGGATTTCTAGCATTACTTTCAATTCTATTGACTTCAGGATAGAAGCGACACGTATGATAGAAGCTGTCTATTACAATATTTCGCGAAAATCATTTATCGCTAAACACATTAAGACCGATATTCATAGTCCGTTCTTATATTTAAAATCGTCATAAGTAAGTTTACACAGCTACCTCATTATTGATGGAAATGCAATCTTAAGACAATCTTAAATATAAAACTGGCTAATTCTGGATTCGATTCGTTAGTTCGTTAAATTCACGATCGATTTCCTCTTGAGAAAGAAAAAGGAAATTTTCTCAATGTGCAAGCGTAAATGTAATAAGCAAACATACGAACCTCCGTGTGCTCGCTATGTGAATGCGAGTGAGCGTGATGTTCGGATGATTGTTCTCCTGTGCTGTGCTGGCAGGGCGACCATGGACTCCACGCACTCCAGCCTCCGTCGACAGGATCGGTAAGCACTGGACATTTGGTGACCTCCTGATGCCAATGATTCGCCAAATAATCCTGCTTCGGTGCCTGTGCACACTTCATGAGATGCTCGTTCCACCCGCAATATGGCTCCTGGGCGTTCAAGCACGCTTGACGGCTCCGATGACGGTGACACTGAACGGCAGGTATGCTAAAACGACAAAAGACATAGCGAAACGTAATTTACAATAAAACAACCCAGTAACTATCTGGGGTAATGTAATTTAAATGCTTTTACGTTTCATTTTTCTGTCGACAGTAACGTGTTGTTTACAACGTCTGATAAAATTTTGCAATCACTTGATGAGAGACATTGTTCTTACCGCAAGAGGCCACTTTCCATGCCGACATAGAGACTCTGTGTGTCTTTGAGGAATTGCAACGTCAGCGGTGGCGAGGGCAAGGGTCCCCAAACTTCGACGATGCAGGTCTCCTGCGTTCTAGGCAGGACAGAGATCTTCTTGATCAGACCGGTCGCCGTGGCGACGTAGAGAACGGTCACGCTGCGATGGAGCTTGGTCGGAGTAACGTCCACAGCGATGTGAGTGAACCGCTCGAGAGTCGCGGTGTGCAGCGGTTCCAGCATCGTGCTCTGCACCGCGTCGTCCATCAGCTGGTACCACTGACTGTCAATGACCTGCTGCGGATTGGTGCTGGATAGAGGTCCGCAGCTTTGATGATGACGATGGGTGATCGGTCGTCTTTCCCAGGCGGCGCCCGCGTTTTCCTGATGCTTGAAAGGCCCGTTAAAACTCGCGGCGACGGCCGACATGTCGAACGCACAGATCGCCGAGCCCGCGATGCCGTTACTGCGATGATGGGAAAAAAAAAAGGATTCCATTTAATGCCGGTTTCTTCGCCAGAGTGACCGCGGCTTCCGTATCCGAAAAGGCATTCCGTTCAATCAACGCAATAAAGAACGTTAAGAGGAATCGTGCCTGATATAATGTTAGCAAATTATGAAGTCCGAATAACTTTGGCTATTAAATCGTATAAATCGTTCAACGGTATAAATTTCCACGTAAACATGCCAAGGGAACCTAATGAGCCAGATAGAATATAAATAAAACTGCCAATATTTCGACTATGTTAAATATCTGATTGCTTAATTAAGGTTAAGCAATATCGCTTCAAATCTCTCTTTCATAAGTATAACGTATAATGTTGACTGAGCTTGATGCATAAATCAATCTAAGTCAACGAAATAAAATCTGCGTCGCATATCGCATTAATCAATTTGTCATTTACCGTCTCCTGCGTCCACCTTGTGGGATTGTGCACAGACATAAACACAGACGATAATTAATGCGCCTTCGAATTAATCGGATCGCTAAACTGGGGTACTCACATTGGAGTCGTGAAGGTCGCATAAATCGTTCCCTCTTCCGGATGATAAGCCGCGCCTTGGATCTCATCGTAGTAGAATGGGAATTCGCCAGGTAGAGAACAATTTAAACGAGCTTTGCTGAAAGTCGTCCACACGTCTTTCACCATGTACCACGTCTCTCCACCACCTCGGTCGTTCTTACAAACCCTTGCTATCCTCGAGTATATTTTCTGCAACCATACATCGTAACGTACGTATTCGGCATTAACGAACACGTACGAGTTTCAAGAGTGCCAAAGAGTGCAAACTAACATTCATTCGTTTGATAAAAAAAAAAATTAAAAGATAAACGGAGGACGTTTCCTGGCATTTTCAAATATCTCGCTGACTTTTAATGTTCGAGACGCGGCGTCGAGTGAATCAATCTAGCACGTTGCAGCGAGGTTCAACCTCGCGCTCAATCGTGATCGAGGTATGATCGCGCGCAGCCGGATGCAGAGTGTTTCATTAGAGCTGTCCCTAGGCGGCAATTTCAGCGGCGATAGGTTGAGAAAATGATAAACATCGCGCGAACTAAGATCATGTCGGGGATGATGATTTTTCTGCCGCGTGAGAGAGGAAGATCCGCGACGCGACGCGTTCGTTCGTTTCGAGTAACATCGTAAACGGTTAATTATACGGCTGACGCAAGTCACAGAAGAGACGAGATCGCTAATCGCGCGAATGGCTCCTCGCGTGTCCCGCATATATATATATATATATATATATATATATATATATATATGGAAGACGCGCGCGTGTCACGGCGGATTATTCCACGGCATCGATCTTACCTTGCCGCAGTTGATGTATTCCACGGCGGATTCGCGAAATAGAAAGTACACGTGATCCTCGGTCTCGAAGCTGCCGACGAACTGCGGGTCGTTCAGCCACCTGAAAGGAAAGCGCAAACTTAGAGAGAAACGGGACTCCGCCGCGATAAATATCGACGCGACGCGATAAGCAAGACCGACAATTTTACAACGCATTTTATTACGATAAAATTAATCTCGTTCGTCTGTCGATATAACTGAAAAGAATTTCGTAAGAGTTTCATAGAGATAAAATAAAAGGGGTAGGGACCAAGGAAAATTGACGATACATTTTTCGAGATCAGCTGGAAGCTGCTCGCTGATATACACCTGTCTTCCTGCAAACTCACTTAGAATCGTATTGCTGAGTCCTGAGATTCGGCGAGGCCAGTGTTCTGTAGATCGTGGAATCAGCTCCGGAAAAATCCGTCGACGCGCCGGCGAAGAGCCCACCGGAAGGACCCCTCGAGAGAAGGGCCGTGACATTTGTGTGCGGTGAGTACGGGCACATGGCCACGCCCGACATCTCACTGGTCACGGTTGTTATATTCTCGATCTGCAATGAGAGACTGCACTATGTCTGAACGACAATCGTCTCGTCGTCGTCGTTTCGAATCGAGCGTTACATCCAGCTAATGACAGCGTTAAAAAACTGCTCATTGAAGTATCGGATCGACAAGCCGCGACGATTCGCGATGAGATAAAAGGGAAAAGGCATTTAGGACCCGTAATTATGGAGATTTCATGCGCCCGGGCCCGATCGGACAGAACCTACTTTCGAAGGACGTACCTCTCGCCACGTGCACCACGGGCTGAATGCGTAAGTGCCGCAGGTGAAGAGACTCTTGCCGTTGCTGAGGAGCACCTTGATGTAATTATGACAGTCCTCGACACTCTGGCCCTTATTCTGACAGGTATTGACCTTGTCCTCCGGCGCGGACCAGGAGGCGTGCTCCAGGTCCGTCAGCGACGTCAGAGTCAAGCGGTACAAATTATCCCTGAAAAGACACGCTTTATTTACATTTTCATCGGTGTGCTCGCCATGTGTCATTAAGCATGAGTGTCCCATATGAAATCCGGACTATTAAACCATTAAGGTTTAACCACTGGCCATCTCCGCTCGTTCGTGGCTGTCTCCATTCGTCGCTTCGCGACATCACTTGCCGGTAATATCTTTCAAGCGGAGATTTTTTTTTCTTGCGTTTGTAAACTAAATTAATTCCGCATCTCTGAAAAAAAATCAAGACCGCAGCATTTCAAATGGACGGAAAAATTTATGCCATTTTATTGGACTTATAAATGGGCTTCCTGACCTGGAGAATCAGTGTAACCTTAGATGGGTTTCATTAAAGAATTACTGGAACGTCTCATTGAAAGTCGCGTAGCAACCGGTAATAGGGGAATGTTGTTGGCGATATATAACGCGTATCTCAATTTTAAATCGAGGAAGAATCCGTGACGAGCGACAGCGATAGCGACGAATGACGACGATAGCTTTCTTTATACGATACATATCACATTCAATGAGATCGCCGTAAGCCATTTAGATCTAATCTCATTCAATGATGTTCTCTTCGAAAATATCTGCGTGATTGTGTCTCATTGCCGATATTCATGAGTTCTTTAATGACACGAGTTATTGAATTGATTATGCCACTCTCATTATCCGTTAATAAACATGTAACATACATGTTCTACATTTCTAAATGAATGTCTACAAGTTATTAGTATTCGACATAGTGTCCCATATTGAGAAAAATTTTCCATATTAAATGCGTGCGATAATAAATTCCAACCATTGATAAAAAAAAAATTGATTGTAGAACATATGTAAATGTATATCATTGATGCAATTTACTAAATAACAGAACAAGAGTCTTCGATAAATAAATTAAATTTTTTTTAATGTAGTTTTTAAAATTTCAATATTTACAAAATTACCTTAGTATCAGGAGAGATGCAATAATATATATAGATCTATAATTTAATAATACTTCGCGAGACTAGGTCTTTACGAACCTTCTTGTAAAAAGATGCAAACGAAGAGAGAAAAAAAAATCTCCTCATGAGTCAGGCTATAAACTGACGCGGGAATTGCAAGATTAATGATTTATGAGCAGACGGCAGCCGTCTGAGGATGTCTCCTACGGAGAGCCGATCGGAAAGTTGATGGTTTCCCGTGAAACAAACGTGCGGCTACCTTCGGAGGAATGCGTCCGCTTGCAAAAGGTGACGTGACGAGGTGCCCGGTGCCTCGAGATAAAAAAACCTCGAGGGCAGCGTCACTCGCCGCTGCGTTTCATTTCCGCGGAGCGTTACGGCGTCTCTCTTCGCGGCCGATCTCGAGGCACTCGCGTAGCAGTCACGAAGGCGTACTCGGGTTTGACAGCGGCTTCGAGGAGCCCTCGAAAACTCCTCGGACGACATTCCACGGCAGCCCCACTTGACTTCAATGCGACGTGTACTCACGCATACGTACGCGAGTGCGTATGGCGTATCGCCACCGAGTACGCGGGAGATCGCTCGGCGCGTTCTCCTCCAACATAATCGAACATTCCTTTTGTGCACTCACGGATTTTCGATCTAATATAATAATAATAATATTTTACGACATTTTTTTTCACGTAATAAGTAACGTGATATTATTTTAATTTTTACATTTATATTTTACTTTGAGTTTTTAGAATTTTATATTTGGTTTATTTCAGTTGTGTTTTGAAACAACTGTTGAACTTTGTCACAGTGCAATCAGAGCTTCAGAATTGTAATTGGTTCATATGTTGCGAATTTTTATCCATCATTAGCCGGGTGTTGATGAAAGCGGAAGTAAAATTCGCGTTTGCGTACGCGCGAGAAGACCGCCGGAAGATAACGATCAACAGATCGCTTCGAGAAGCTTGATAAATAAATTATCGTCGGCTTATAAATAATAACGCGCGGAGATATGGTTCGCGCCTGTCTCTTCTCGATAAGGAGAACGACGATCAAACAGGAAGTCTGAACTGTGTGGTCGAAGCCACCGCAGATAAGACCAGTGGATAACTCGATACTCGCCTATGTCCCTTTTAAGTAGCGACGCAGGCGGCCGCGCGCGCCTTCTTTTTCTTCGCTCCGGTGACGATCGCGATACATGTAAATGGAAGTAGCGTGCGATTCCGCTATTCCGCTATGACGGAAAAGGATAGACTTTGGAAGTAGGAGGAATGTTATCACATGCAAAACATATATATATATATATATATGCCGTATTAAAAGTCGACTCCAGTCGCAGGATGTTAAAATCAAAATGCAAATTTGTGCGAATTTTAAAGAGAGTATGAACGTTCCAGAGTGTTCTGAAACGTTATGCATATTTACGAAATTATTTATTTAGCGATTATAACTGTTCGGTGGTGTTATCGTATCAATTTCAAGTGATATAGGAGGGAAATTTCCTGTAAAAATTTATTCGCTCACTTTCAACGATCCTTCCCACTTTCTAGCGTCGCGAGTAAGATGAAGAAGTACGTTCTTAAAGGGACATCGCTTTCGCACGCACACCTCAAGTGTGCCTCATACAAAAGTGTGCTCGTCTGCACTTCTTCATTAGACCGGCTCGATAATTGCGCGCTCAGTGCTCGACATACATAGACCTTTTGTCAAATCGATAAATTTAATTTATTCATGATTGCCGTGCCGCGACTTGCAGTCGAATGTACTGTAGTCCCGGGACACATGCATAAAATCGTCCGTTGCATTCTGCATTCTGCTCGATGCTCCAGGGGACCGTGTCCCGCGGCATTCATTGGACTTCTCTATCAATCCCATTCAGCCGCTAGGTTAACAGTCTCGATCTGCCGCACCGCACGAGATCTTGTTGAGCGCGTCTGCAATACAGGCGAATGTCTCGCGCTTCCTTTCACCAAGAGGCTCTTCGGAAATTTGATTTGAACATCGACCATTCGATACTCAACTTTGACTATATTATATATATACACACACATATAATAGATACTCGGGTCAAGATATTATCGGGGAAGCTCATTTACAGCCAAGTAAAGTTTATATTATTTAGCCATATATTCTTGTAACTTAATTCCTCATGTTTTTAACTCTGTCTTTAATCAACCGAGAGAAGAATCCTGGAGCATATATATATATATATATTCTGTATCTCGATTCACATTTACAAGTCCTTTCCTTCCTTGCACCGGCCGCGCGAGACCGGCGACGGCGGCGACGGAACTCGCAACGAAGCATAAACGGCGCCTACGTGGGCGCCCGCGTCGCGGCAACGCGTGATAGTTCGAGCAGGTAATTATTATTTAAGTGGGGTACACGAGTGCGGGCAGGGCGCTGGTCGTGAATGCCAATTAATAAGCCGACACGGCACGTATCCCGTCGGATCGCAGTCTATTTGTATCGGCAGCCTACGTGCGGCAACGGTAAAACCTAATCGCGTATGCATGGACCAGGGCACTTCAAGCACTCAAGCCGAAGGGATATCGCTATTTCTCGGGCGAGACACGACACCACAAGGCCGTCGGGCGCGACAGACGAGTGAATTATGCCACCTGAAAAAGAAACCGGAGTCTCTCGAAGTCGAACGGGAGAGATAAGTCTCCGTTTCGATAAGACAAAGTTACGTCCGCAGAATCACATTCTTCCACAGTCGGAAAACAATTTTTTATTTCAACAGGGAAATATGTGTTACGTGATGTCAGTAATTATCACCGGCTAATTAATTTTTTATTAAAGATCACAACACGATCACGCGGAGATCATTCTCTCGAATATATTCGTGATATGATTTAAAATGGTCTTCTTGCTCCTTTCAGGAATGGAATCATTTTCAGAGTTCATCGAGCGTTTAATCACCGCGTGCGTGGCTTTCCTTCCAGATTTTTTATCTCGAATGCGGCGTATCGCGCGATCAATTTTGTATCTCGCTGCTGTATCACGTGCAACGGGACTCGCGCGAGACCCAATTTTACGGCAACGGCGCGGCTGGATATCGCACCGGAGTTTTACGGGCGTCAATCAACGTCTTTCATATTTTCTTGTTAGAACATGGGCCCGCGTGCAAAGTAGGCGGGCAGTAAAGCGAACCCGATGTTACTGTCGTCGCATGACACGTTGAAACACCTCGATCGCGGGAACGTAACGAGATACGAGAGCCGGTATTGTCATACGCGCCGTTTATTCCAAGAGTGGCGCACGTCGGGTTTTGCAATATATAAATGCATTTAAATGTGATGGTAGGTATAAACGATCCTCGTGCGTCTACCTCGGCCAAGATTCGCAAACGTTTGAGTTGCACTGCTTTACAAAATAAACGACGTGCAATCAGCCGTTCCGCGAAACAGTTATGTTATCTTCGTGAAAAGAGGAGCAACAAAACTGCAAAATTAATCAACGTGAAGGAGAAATTGAAATTACGACATACGTAATATTTCTTTTTTCGCGAGGTAAAAAAAAAGTCTAAAACTTATATGTACTACAGGTCGTGATGCAAAATGCGTAAAATTTCAGTCGAAATATTCTTATTGTAAAAAAAATGCAGATTTGCTTTTCGTTCAAACGCGAAAATTTGCCTAACTCGATCCGCTCGATTACGAAAGAAAGAATTTTCGTCGTCACTCCGTCGTCGTCCCACGAACAAGTGAGTCGTAAGTAGGTAACGTTCCGTACAACGTAAACGTTGTTTATTGGCCGAGTGGCCACATTGAAACAGATTACTTCCTGCTCAGTGGACAAATATCCCCTTTCGCCTCTCCCCCCCTTTCTCGTTGTGTAAACGAATGTGATGATGACCGCGCCATTGTGCCGCACCGTACGCGGATCCTCCTTATTGCGCGACCGTAATTCGCGCCTCGCGCCTCGAGAAAACTCTCCGAGTGGCAGTTTGCGGCTCGTTGTCTCATAATAATTGGCTCATTATTGCGGCGCGAGAATAGACATGCGCGCTCCCGCGACGATTAAGTTCAGGCGCGTTTGTCGAATCGATTTTCCCTCGTGCCCTCGTTTCGCCCTCGTCACGTCAATCCCGTTGTCCCATCGTCCCATTTGAAAGCCTCCACCAAAAGAATCCCACTCTATCGTGGAATATTTAATTCGTGTTACGCAATTTAAATCATGTAATAAACCGATTGAACTAATTGAATTTTATTCACTAAAAGATATTGCAATGAAAATACTACAATGCAAATACTGGGATGCAAACACGAAATCACTGCGAAATATATTTAATTTTTATCTTAGCAATTTGAACTTTGTAAATATTGCACACCGTCTTTTGTTTTCTATTAATTATTTAAAAATTAAAATGTCTACATCTATTTGTTGCGTTGAGAGCTTGTGTAAACTATAAAAGGTGGTACTCAGTCAGCGTGTATCCGGCGATTCGAAATCGGGTTAATTTAACTCGTGTACTTTCCAACGTGCACACATGCGATACAAGTTAAGGATGCTGTGGACCAGTCTGTCGCATAAATCTCAACCCGATTCGACGAAATGCTAATTACCGACGTATACACCGCCGCGATAAAAATCGCCCGCGAACCTGTAAGTGTGCGGAACGCTCGAAATATTACGCGATAAATAACCGGATACGAATAAAGCGGTTTCCACTTTTAACTCGTTCGTTAAGAAAAAATATCGATGCAATCCAAGACCGCCTAGTAACGCCAATTCCAATAGAATCTCCAATAGAACGCTCTCGTCACGTCGCGGCGACTTAATTTACATTACGGTTCGCGTTAATTAATGTACTTTCACTCTTTCGCGATATTCCTCAAATCGAAACAATCGATAAAACGACGTACCGAAGGGATGAGTACTTAATCCGTGTAATGCTTTTCTGAGAATAAATCTATGATTAATCATACATGATATTACATCGTGAAACGATTACTTACACGTAATGACGATGATTACTAATTCATATTAATAGAAATTGCGTGATGAGTGAAAATTATGTGATCAATACGTGGAAACGTAGCGGAAAGACAACGTATTATTAATTATTATACCATATATTTTAAATAGTAAAATTGCGGCCAAGGCTCCAAAGGCTTATTATTAAAAGATCGATACGATCGACCAAGACTTTGATTAAAATTAGATATTAATTCAAGCTTGCAGATTATTAAAGCTGTTGATCAAAAACGCACATTCTTCCAAAAAACTGCAGATGTTAAACTGCAGATTTGTTTGGCGTATATAAGAAAGAATGCCAAGTCCAATACTTATAAGATTTCCCATAAGATTTCTACGAGCGAAGAATGCGAAATCGCGATTATCGATGACACGGAATTAACCAACGTTCGGCGAGGAAGATAAGTCGCCGGCGATATGTCACCTTAGAAATATCGTCCTAGGACGGGGCTAGAAAGGCGACTCAGCGATAAACGTAATTATTTGCGACAGGGCCAGATGTCTATGTTGCTGCATGCGTTTGTAAACCTCTTTTCTTTCATCGTGCAGTTCGGGAAAGGTAAGCTCTCTCTCTCTCTCTCTCTCTCTCTCTCTCTCGACGATATGCTGATCCATCGATACGCTTCTCTATTACCTGTCAGCAGCGAGAGACCGCTCGATAAACTTCGAGACCCAGTGACGTCATGGTTGGTGCACACGGGAATTAAGTAGGAATGCAAATTGTGGCGCCGAGCGAGCGAGTGGACTCGCGTTCGTCGTGTCGCGTTCAGGACAAACGGCTAAACGCTACGGTAAGAGCGAGTGCACGCACGCACGCACGCACGCACGCATTCACGCGCGCACGCGCGCACGTATGCATACATGCCCGCATGTGCACTTGTATTCGCCTGCATGCGCTATACAGCGAGCGCGATTGAAGGGAACGTGCCGGAGGGAACGAGCTAGAAAAGCGCGCAGCCACACGACGAGGGGAATGGGACTGAAGGGCGAGTTGGATTCTGAGTGGATTTTATCTGTCTACATTTTACGCAAACGCAGACATTTCGCGTAACAATCTCTTTCTTACATGAATAAATATGCAATTACAACCGCGGTCTCTCGACTTATATATATATTTGCATTTAATCTCCATCATTCTCCGATTCGGTAATACATCGTCCCGAGAGCCTTGGGAGAGCGTGCTCGACTCGGAAGAGGTTTCCGAGAGGATCTCTGTCTCTTTCGGTTTTCCCACGCTCGCGTTACTCGCGTGCCAGTTCGATTTTTTTCCTTCCTTCCTGCGGAATCGTCGAAGCCAGGCGAAGGCCTGCTCCGGCGATAAATCTAACGCGGCCAACGAAATCCGTGGGCTGGCACGCATTGCGGCCCACGGACTACACATGCCAACGGGTCTCGCGCGCACAGAATAGGATACGATATTCTCATTGGATCGAACGACCCGAGCGCGAACGAAGAGGAGCTTTCAGCTGCTAAATCGGGCGAGCGTTATCAGTGGTATCCAGCGAGTGGTTCACCGCACTCCTCGGGATCTCGGGTTCGCGCGAGAGATCGCGTGCATTAAAATTCCCGTGAAATATTCGGCGATATATTACGCTACCCGGGAATACATTTTATACAGGTGTACGGGGGGAGATTTAATCGTATACACGGGAGAAGGGAGGGGGGGGGGAGGAACGCGTTTATATCAGCACTAAATATAACTGTAACTTTCGAAATATAATTTCAGGGAATATTTCATGAGATACACTTTAACACATAAAGGTATTTTTATATACAACATCTTATTAAATATTACTTTGAAATTGCATGTCAACCGCAACCGACGACAGCGAAATTTACTAACGTTACGGGAAGATCATTGTGAGAAGTATATACGGTTTGAGATTTATTTTTATTATTCTATTCTTTTTTATTATTCTTTATTATTTTTTTTTATAAATATTATAAATCTGGAAAACATATAAAATATGTATAACATGTCGTAGTGATCCGCTTATCGAGAGCTTCGTTATTTTCTTCTTGACGAGAAAAAGTATTTATTATAGTCCTTGCCATTATCTTGTTTCATTTCTAAGAGCTTCGGAGGAGGGGGGGGAGGAGAAGAATAATGTGCAGTATAATATCGAATTGCTCTCGTTCTTACGCAAATCTGCTCTCTTTAGGCCGAAGGACAAGTACGAAATTAGACAAATCCAGATCAGCTGGAGAACTCGCTCGCGGGTCCAGGTACGGTAATCCTACCACTCGCAAACGTTCAATATTTGCAGAGGGCTCGCGGACAGGAGATCGTGTCTCCTCCTCTTCCTCGTGAAGGAGTTAACAACAGCATCTGAGACGAGATCTCTCGCGATGCGAAACACGTCGGCGAAACACGAAGGTACACCCGACGCGACGCGGCGCGGCGCGGCGCGGCTCGATGATTTTCTTCGTGGATCGTGACGCGTCGTCGGGCTAGTATACGCCGCGTGGAATAATAAATTCTATTCGCCATATTTTTTTTTTTTTTTTTATACATAGAGAGTCGAGACGACTCGAGCGAGAGGCAAGAACGAGAGGCGCGCGTCCCCGCGCTCATCGCTCGTGATCCCGAATCGGAATCTACGATTTTGCCGCGTCGTAAACGTGAACGGCATCACAACGATAACCGAGACTCGTCGTTATCCGTCCTCTTCGTTCTACGTGCCCTCGATTTTCTGTACCCCCTCCTGCTTGGAAGTCGTTTGGCGCCGATGTATACTTGACTGTTTCTCGAGAGGAAGAAAAAGTGGACATCGGGACAATGCCTTCCACCACCGTGAATCTCTCTCCGGAGCGATCTCTACTCCGAAAAGACAATGGAAAAAGTTAAATGATATGTGCGCTTTTCTAGCGTCGCTCTAATAAGTAGAATAACTTTCGAATACGGATGTGATCGTTTATCATTAAACGAGGACGGCCGTTGGCATTCCTTCGCGCAATAAAGTTTTATTCTTTCTAGCGCGATGCAATTGCAATCTGCAATAGTCTGCAATTCCTCGTGACTAACGAAAGGATAATTAAGCTCGGTACGCTGCTACAAATCGATTTCGAGCGAAAGAGTTGTAGTAAAAAGAGCATTATCTCTATTGAGATTGTAGAGCGGAAAATCGCGGAATGCCATATGAAAACGAATGATGTATGTTGATCTTAATAATAAAGAAAATACCTATTTCAATAAAAAAAAAAAAAAAAAAAAAAAAAGTGTTTCATTAGAACAGAAAGAATTTTGTAAATTTTTTTTATTTTCATAATCTTAGCCGCTCACAATTTTTTTTTTACTAAAATACTCCATATGTCGCAAATACTTTGTCGCAAAAAACAGGTTGCGAAATTATAAGCACGCAAGAGGCAAGAATATCTTAATCTTGTTGAGAAAGTTTCTATACGGGAACATCGCTTTATGTTTTCTTCATGTATAAAAGTGACTCCTAGGAAGCTAGAGATCTATCTATTATGAGATCTATCAAAGATCGTTCAGACGAACACTTTTACTCGATGCTTTAAGCTTCTTGCCCTTTGACTATACGGCTTCACGCCATGCATAAAGCCTATAGTTTCGATCCGCGGGGCGAATAATACCTCAGTAGTATCACAATTGATCAACGCAATCGAGCTAAATCGTAATATTTCACGCTCGTAATTTTCATGCGTGCATTATATAAATACACGGGCATTCTGCGCGTGTAAGTGGAGATATACGATCGACGGGGCTGTCGGCGGACAAGCGAGAGCTATTGCGTATATACGCAGGACACGTTGGCGCCGCTCGTGACATTCTCCACTTTCCATCCCTGTGCCCTGTCCCCCTCGGTCCCGCTTCGCCATCCACTCTCAATCTTCCCGGACCGCCTCGGAAACGCGTGCACGAAAAATCTGTAACCTGTAATTATTACGTTCGCGTCGTGACGAAGTAACGTCTCTGTTAACTCCGTTGTGCTCGCGTCCTTTTTTTTTTTTCTTTTTCTTTTGCGAATCGGCAGAAATTGCCGCCTTTTTACCTCGTCTTAATTTGGCAACTCGGAAGAGATGGATTTCGAAGAAAGAAAGAATTAATGTGCGTGGACATCGTGATCTATCGAAGAAATAGAGAGGAACTTACGGTAATATACGTTATAAGAGACACATAAAAGCGTGTAATTTGCACAAATTTTAAGAGTGTACGGAAACACACATTTCAACTATAGACAAGCGCGTGCAAATCCGGGGCGATATAAATTTTACGCGACTCTCTAGAAAAAGAAAATATCAATATATCTCGACTTTATTGACAGTAGAGAACATGGCGCTCGATCGCTATGGTCACCATGGTCGGCGTTACCTTATAAATATTCAATCCTCACATCGTCGATTATTCGACAACCTCGGCGACGCGCATATTCGAAAGTACGTAGCCCGTTATCGCAGATTTCTACGTCTCCAAGTGTAGTAGTAATGTTCGCGTTTCGCGTTGAATAATAAAAGGACGACATGTGCAGCGGCATGCAAAAACGCGACGCGACGAGCCGAAAATCAGGTTCCGTAGGCGTAACGGTAGGCCGCTGCGCTCGATCTCTCGCGACAACCTGCACCGGCAGACACGTCGATCGACACGGCCCTATAAATAAGGCCGCTTATTTGCTACAAGATAAATCTCCCGGTAACGATTTGTCACGGCGCGGCCGCGCGTGGCTGCAATACGACACGACAAAAATCATTCGCACGATCCTTTCCGAATCGACGACGTAAAGAATGCGGTGAAATTGTTTCGTCAGCCGAAAAGATCTCTCCGAAGAGAGACAAGTGTAAACAAATAATGAAAAATAACTGAGCCATCCCATAGAGATAAAGCTTTATTAATATATTGATTTTTTTCTCGAGTCTAGTTATTTTATTCGATTTTTAAATGCAATTTAAATGTTATCAAAATTAACTAATATCCTAATTTTTTTATTTTAATTAAGGTTAAATAAATATTGTGAAATATGAAAAAGTAGAAAATTATATAAAAAAATTAATGATAAATTAAATTGTATATGTATTTGAATATAGTTATATTAAAGGAGTAAGAGATGGAAGAAATCAGTATCAAATAGGGAAATAAAATAATGAAAAAAAAGGAAATAAAGTAGTATAGAAGAAATAAATAGGATAATTTTTTTAATATAAAATTGAATTATAAAAAATAATTTAGTTGTAAAAATATGAGTTATATTTTTCAATCAATAGATTTTTCTGAATATTCAATAAATAAACCAATAGTTAAAATTCATATAAATAAAATACTAATTAAAATTATTTCAATTGTAATTTTAAAGTTTATAAGAATAAGAAAAGTAAAGTTTATAAGTTTATAAGATTTTATTAATAAAAACTTTCAGTTTAAGAAATCTAAGTAATAGACACATACAGTTTAAATGAAAAAAAAAAAGCAAAAGAAGCATATATTAATTTGTATAGAATGAAAAAAATCTTATGCCTTTCAAATCTAAATTAAAGAAGAAGTAGAAGCTTAAAAATTAGAATTATACATAAATAACATGTGTAAAAAGAAAATGTAAAAAAAAGTCCTATTATCAATTCAATGCTCTTGTAGATTCTAGATGACAAAATTTATTTAATCGTAAGAAAAAAAGAAAGAATTTCTCTCCGCGAGAGTATCGATATGAAAATGACAGATAGAGAGGACTGGCGATACTAAGAATCGGAATAGGTTTCACATGCCTTGCACACTTTGAACAACATCGTAAATACGATACGACTACGTTGGCGGCGATGTATGAAATTCCCAACACCTGCGATCAGCTGTCGCAAGTAGTCTCATGCGCATAAACCCGAAGACTTTTATTCGCGTCGCGAATATATCTCATCGCCGAGAACAAGAAGTTTAAGCGACAACAATAATCTCTCTCCGCAAGAAATTTTCTGGTAAGAAAATATTACACCATAAGCCACCACGATGATATTCGCTGTCGTACATCACTTTGTCAATTTCAGGACAAAAATCTTGCTTCATTGATGTAATGTAAAAATTGATAAAAAAAAAAACCTGATTAAAATCTCTATTAAAATTAATCTCTATTATAAAATTAAGAGAAATATTTAAGAGATCCTATGTACGAATTTGCAAGCTGCTCTCTCGCATAGTTATGTGCTTGGCACTTTGCTGAAAATCAACATGAACACGACGTGGGCAGCGGCTAATAACCGACGTTCTATTAATAGAAAGCGCACGGGGGCGTACTCCCTTTCCACGGATCGATCGATCGATCGGTCGATCCCGTTTATTCGTTCGTTCGATCGATCAGCCGAGGCCCGGCTCTGATTCTACGACAACCAGGCGTGCGTGCGTGCGTGCGTGCGCGAATGCACGATCGTATTTACTTCGCGTGGGTAGATCGCATTTTTCGCGACCAGTATTGACTGAGCGTCGTACACAACGTTAATAATGCTAATTTTAGCTCCATTGATCAACTCGAATGTCATCTTGCAATCCGATAAGTCCTTGATTAAACCTTAAACATTCGCGTTCTCTGCTAAATCTCAGAAGATCAATATTTTTCTACATTTAAATCTTGAATCAAAGTTTCAGATAACGTTTCATTTACGTATCATTTTATACATACATATATATATATATAGAGATCAAATTGCTGTATCTCACATATTACGCTAAAAAATGAGTAGAGAATCAAGAAAAAAGGAATAAACGTTTTCAATTAAGGTTGAAGGTAGGACACTTCGTTTCATATTTTTGTCATTAAGAATACCCACATATTAGCCACTTAAGTTATATTAACCACTTAACTTATTGTCAATCGTAAGATTTAGATAAAGCTGACCAGTTCCGAGAAACCAGTCGCTCAATCCTTCCGATATGCATTTCTTGATATGCGGATCCGCGGGCATGACTTCGAAGTATCAAAGTTCGAAAGCGCAATCTCAGAAACGATGTCTGCCTTCGCGCGTCTCCGTAAGACGAGGTTCTGTCGATCGAGATAACCTGTAATTGTGCCTGTTGGTCAGTCTCTATTTCGTTCGCTAACTAGGGCTCCTATGTAAACTAGTTCTCGATCATGATTTCGCGAGACGGCGAAATCATTACATCGCCATTGCGTTTTCCGGTCCCGGATCTCGTCTCGCTCGCTTAAAACGCGGCATATACAAATATTATTATACGACAGGCGCGTTAAGACACGATTTCGTGGGACAGGTAAAATCGCCACCACTTGATATGCGCCACTCAACCCGGTTCCCTTTTTCCCCCGTTTTCTGCTCCTTTTCTCCTCTCGTCGAATATGTCGAGCGTCATTTCCTGCTTATAATGAGACAGCGCTTATCGACTAGAGAAAGTGTCGCAAAAAAAAAAAAAAAAAATCCCGCCGGTCCTGGAAGTGCCAGTTGGTCTCGCATTCGACTAGAGAGCCTATATCGCGTATAAAGTCACACCAAACGTTTCGGTTTCGTGCAAAAATTCGGATCCTAACGCGTCCTAACGCGGTGTGCAACGAGCGAGAGGTGCGCGACCCGCGGGCACGTTTCGCGCCCGTGCCATTCGATTCCCCCGCGGGTAAATGAATAGCGCGAAATGCGATTTGCCTAAGCGCGAGCACGTACCGCACCGGCAATGATTTTCAGAGGTAATTTCGTCGTAGTAATTTCCACGCCGTCTCGCAATCGAATAAATCTGATATTCCACGTGGCACATGTAATTTAATCAGATGTAATACCGCATATCGCAAAATTGGATATCACGAGATTCATCTGCTGTCTCTCTGATGTCATAACATCGTGTGCTACATTTTGGATACAATTAAAGCCCATAAATCGAGGGATAAATCATCGCGTAATTTGTTTCAAGGATAAAATACGTGCAGCTAAGATAGCTCCATCATTACTTTAATCATCGCGTGACAATTTCGATGGTTCGCGAAAAAACAAAAAAAAAAAAAAAAAAAAAATAATTCGCCGCGTTCCCGCGAAATAAGCGTAAGGTCGTCGAATAGTAAAAAGACGTGATAACGCTGTAAGTTGGGTAAGAAAATTGCGAAATTTGTCGCGGCAATTAGTCCTGGCGATTTAAGTGGCAGTTGCGCGGGACTGCCATAATCGGGCTTGTAATGCTTACGCGCATCGTATGCGTGAGTCGGCGATTCGGCTTTTTCGGTCCGGCCCTCGGCTAATGAGCGGCACGTAGGCGAGCGATCGACTTCGTTACGATGGTTCGGCCGATGTAAAGAGCGTCAACGAGAGGCGCGCCGTTATTTTTTTTTCCCCTCCCCCGTTTCTTTCGTGAATCACGTCGCGAGACGAGAGGATAAACCGTGTCGTCCGCGCGTCATCCACGTCTGGCACGAGTCGTGAAAATGGATCGGCGCCTCGGTGGAGAGACTGTCGTATGTTAGCCAATTTGGCGGACTGCCAAGACATCTCGCTGGAAATCCGCAAACGAAGAGGCCAGCGCCTTTACAGATCGTGCCGCCTGTGTCTGTGCCTGACGTCGTTGCGCTCAAAGGGCGTCCTATAACGCAACTCGCGAAATCGTTCGCCTTGCCGTTTTCTCTCCCCACCTCGTTGGTTTATTTCTATTCTCCGCATGTCTCGCGTTTATTCCCAGTCCTCCCGTGTGAACAAGTCGAACAAAAAAAGACTTTCTCGCTTCCTGACTTCTTGACTCCAATCGAATTTTTCTCTTCGAGGAAATCCCGATTTTTCGTATACGTTTGCAAAATATGTCATTGCAAATTCAATAAATTTTTTGTCATCGTTCATTTTTTTTAACATAGAATTGGATATTTGTTTTTTTTTTCTAATTTAAATCATAAAGAAGAATAATTATGCTCTTGTAAAACAACAAGTGAAGAAACTGATCTTAAGTGGAGCGGATAAACTTCAAAATAATTAGTATGTTGTGATAATCAGAACTGGAAGATTTGATGTCGCTGTAGCGAGTTTTAAACTAGAACAACACGCGTAGAAATCGACAGGTTCATTAGTTTCTGATGTATCAGTCCAAGGCGTAAAATCATGATTATTTCGCCGAAATATGACAGTCATGCGTGATCAAATTTTTTGTCACGATCGAGATATGATATTTCTTCGGAGCTAATGGGACGCGAATATTCGTTAAATTCCGATCTCAAAATGAAACGCTTTCTAAAACTCGTTATTATCGACAAAACCCACCAACGAACTAGATTCGGAACTTCATCGTTGTTTTAACATTGGCGATGCTCGTAGCAGTTTTGATTATATCATGAAACGCCAGATTACTAGCAACTTCGTTAGCAGCTTGTTATTGTTACATGGAACACTTAACGTCCAATTTCGAGAACGTGTACTTCACAAATTATTTGGACCTACTCTTCCTTTTTTTTTTTTTTCAATTTATCTTCGAGTGCTAAATCAAACTCGATATTTTTTTACCCCAATCAAATATCGTTTCTCATGATATACATTTTCACACATTTTTAATTTATTGTAATTTTATCGCACCGAGACTCATTTTGTTTACATTCAATTAAGGTTATGGGAAAATAAATTTATGCAATTATTTTCGTATTTTTTTTAATTAAATGGCGTTATTACGTAGCTACGGCTGTCCTGGGAATGAGAGGATTAACTCAGTAATTGAAGACAAGCTTGCGCCGCGAAAATACGTACCGTGCTCCGACGACGACCTGCTGTCGCGCCACGTCGAAAAGCAGCTGAGAATAAGTCGTGACTCCCTCTTGTCGAAACATGCTGGTGTCTGCTAAATCTGCAACACATAACGAGACACAAATTATCTAAATGAGTTCGAGGGTTTGTTAGGAATGATAGAAAGTCCCTGTTAGAGGTACATACATTCAATTTTACTTCGATGCATAAAAGTGTCAAATTTTTCAATATTAAAACCGCTAATAACGTATTCTATTTCCTCCAGTCTTTCTTTCAGATAAAATCTATCTAGAAAATTGATGGCGATAGGGGATAGAAATTATGAACTACAATAGTATTTATGTAGCCTACCGTAGCGCCTTTCGATCCTCAACCTGGGAGGTGAGAACCGGTATGCGGCAGGTGCGAAAAGTCGGCATGGAGGTGTCATAATTACCGAATCGAGCGTGTCGAAAGCGGCGCTTTCTTTCGCCTCTCATGTATTTATCGGTAGCAACTCGTAATTCAACCTAGGCCAGCACGACCTAGACATGGGCGCCGCCGGAATTTTTCTCAGAAGACCCTCTAGGCATCAGCGAGAATCGGTGTTGTTCACGATATGCCAAATCGACGGTACAAATTGTCAATAATTAGATAGTTCGAGAAATCACGTGATGGCAACAATCGTTCACTGTCTTACTTCGGAAAGTAATTACTTAATTACTGTATTATTTTACTTGTGGATATCTTCGTAAAAAATTCTCAATTTCTTTTTGTTAATTGGTATCAAAATATATACCGCGATAATCTTACTCAACATAATAATTTAGGTACAAAATAACTGTTTAGTGTTATGTTACTCCAAAATAGAAGTCGTTGGAATGAATGGATGTATCGTTCTTTTCGCGATTATATTCCGACTACAATAGCAGAACTAATGAATGCTCGTTTGAAAACGGGATAATAGCGGGTGTGTATTTAAAAAAAAAAAAAAATTCCGAACATTTTTGTCAAGCACAAGAGAAATCCTTGAAACGGGGACCACCCTGCGCGACGATAACTGGTAATTCGTAAAGATTTACCGCGATTCCCCTTTATGTTTTTTCGTTTGGTGTCGTGCGAGACGAGTGGGGAAAAGGCGATTTTACGTCCCGCGATGTCACGCCATAATATTCTATACACGCCTCACGTATACATATACACATTCAGTACGACCCATTATCGAGGCATAACGATCGATTTACAAGACTGTCTCGTAAAGCAAGCTTCGATCTTCATGGAGAAAAGAGCCGGAGAAAAGAGAGGCAAAGGGCAAGGCAAAAATATGGAGAATGCTGAGAGAAGGAAAGGCCGCGAAGAACATACCGGGCGTTCTTCCTTTGCTTAACGATCCCAAAGGATTCTATCTCTTGCCTACAGTTTGCTTCCTTGCTTTCTCAGCGTCTCCATATCTGCTCGCGCTCTCTCTTTAGTTCTCTGCTCACGTTATTTTCGCTCATGCGCTAGCCACGCCTTACGCATTTATCTTTACTAGACAATTTTATAATCCGCTTTTTGAGATAGGTGTGTGCGAGTAATATGGAATGCGATAGACTTCATGGGAGCACCATAGCATTACCGGAGATTTTTTGGAGTCTCTTAGATCGGGTCGTATCAATGTTATTTCTTTTGAGAAACTTTTTTTTCATTAACGAAAACAAATTGACGTTCCACCTTATTAGTGAAGACTTTGAAAAGAGAGTTTGACGTGAGTTTGAAGTGTATCGATATCTCAATTTAAAAACAATTACCGATATTACCGCTACATTATTCGAAACGTCATAATTTTGCGTTTTTGTTCATTCATTCAATTCCGTTAAGCGAAGCGATTCCAGTTCGTGTTCTAGTCCATTTTGCATGTGACGAGTGTTTGAGAGATATCAATCGCATGATGATTTACGCATCATTTACGACGAGCATCCGCCGCCTTCAGAATCCTTCAGAAGCGACTTCCACGCGGCCGGCTCTGGCTGGACGCAGGTAGCGTTCAGTCCGCTTTATCAATTTTCCGTCGCCGCGCTGGCGGGGATAATACGCTCCAGGACGAAATTGCATCGTTGGGAGGACGGAGCGTGATCGTGCTGTGCCGCGCTTCATCTTGTACTACCTCTCGAAGATATACCGCATACACTATACCTTAAAGTGATCCCGCGTACGTCCCGCCACGCTACCGCGGATGCGGACCACCGGGCCGGCTATGTTAATACGGATAATTGCGTTACGCGAAACCCCCTCTTTCCTGCCCCCCCCCCTCCCCTTTCCTGCCGCCGTGATCGAGCACCACGTGTGCGGGCAGGGGCGCAATTTCGTCATATCTTAATACACAGTTTCGCGCGACAACAGCAGAGTAAAACTATCGCTACATTTAATTATTAAGTATCGCATGAATAAAACACGATTTGAGAGCGATAATGTAAAATCAGACGTAAAATTATTATCTACCGCTCGTATATGTTGAAAATAGAAAATATTTCCCTCGAGGGAATAATTCTCGTTCTTTACATTTGTAAAATTTGTCGTGCTGTATATCAAAGTTTATATATAATTTAAAAATCATATATTTGACATGGTCACAATTATAAAAAGCAAGAAAAGCAGAATGTTAGTTTTGTATTTACTGAATGCTTATATTTATTTAAATCCTTCACATCGGGCAATGAAAGCAAAAGACACGAAAGAACGAGCTTTGTTAATAATGATAAAACGAAATATGAAAGAGACCAGAGAGTACGTGATCAACGCACATTTGGTCGACTTGGGACTTCATAATAGCTATAAGAGATCAAAGATACATTCTGCTCCTTCTGTTTGAATAATAATTAAAATTTACGCGGCGCTAATGAAGGTTGTAAAAACTAATTGCGTCCGTCGCCACGCCTTATACGATTATTCACTTAATTCTGCCTCCGGAACGGGCGGATATAAACACATCGGTCCGTCAATAACGCTTCGTGCGCTCGTAGAGCACGTGCTGCTTCGAGAAAACCAAGGCGCCAATCCCGAGATTCGCGCGAGATTTCGATCTCCGATGACTGGGAGATTACGTGAAAAATACAAGTTACCATAAAGCGGCAGGATTGCGGCGATAAATCGGCGGTGGATCTGATAAGGTTTCTCCAAGGATCATCATAAGAGATGCGTGCCCGCACGCACACGCGCACGCACTCGCACTCGACGAGGTGAACGACGTCGTCGTTCGTGCGGCGGGAGTAGGAGCGCAATGGAGAGAGCCTTTGCGCACAGCCTCGGCACAAGCGTGCTCGTGCGCGCACGCAATTTCGTGCATGCCTGATGCATCTAATTACTCACTCGGTCAGAGATCAAAGACGAAGTCACGCGCGTATTAACGTACGTTAGCGTACACAGACTTCAAAGGACGTGAGGTAATAGCGTTCCCCGGGAACGCTTGTCGAACGAGATGCTACCACGCTCTCTACTTTCAGTTTCATGGATTTTCCCATGGTCCATGGTCCCTATTCGCCTGTCACCTGTCGATACATTCCGTAACACTTTCCGTAACACCGTCCAAATAGACTTGTATCTTCCGTTTTTTGTATCCAGTTTTCGAATCCGCACGAGAGACCGATCGGATGGCGATGGAGTTTGGTGGTGGGCTCGGCGAGAGGCTTGAACAATTTGGAAAATGGAGAATATAATTGCTGAAATATCGAGCGAGGAGATTGCGGCGATCGGCGGAATATTAATATTAATTGATCTTTCCGCAGACCTTATCGATACGCGATCTCTTAATTATATTTTCAATCGCTCGCTCGCTCGCTCACTCGTTCGCTCATTTCGCGGCCGTCTGTCCGGCCGTCTAAACCGTTATTTAGCTTCGATACGTAACTTGCGTCAGCGAGCTGACCTTTTTATAAAACGTGATGATGCATAGTCCCGGACAAATCGATTACGCTCGCCGCGTAACGACCCGAGAAGATTAGATAAAGGAAGGGGGCCGTTCGTGAGAGCAACAATGTAAGGCAACGTGTTATTTTTAGCGCTTTGCAATGAAAATAGCGATTATTATTAGCATTCCCTTATCTGTGGAATGTCACATGTTTGCCGTGTCTATTTCTCGAGCTGTCATGAACAATGAAAAGATATTCAGATTAAAGAAACTAGATGGAAGTTTAACCCCCAACTACATGCGTTCTTCATCCAGCCAAGCGTAATATAAACATACATTAATAATGTATTTGTTATACAAAGAATAAATGTAATCTATGCATTTATGTATGTTATCTTAATAGGAGACATGTGTTTGTTTTTTTTTTTTTTTCGTTTTTCTTCTTTTTTTCTTTTGAGACACAAGGTGAGGCACAAAAGGCGTCACTGTGATTAATATTAAATGCGCGAGATAAAATCTCGCGCATAAACCGGTATGATTAAAAACGTTCCCTTGCAAATCTCATTAATTTCGACGAATTCTCTTAAATGGGATTACGCATATCGGGATTTCTTGTCTTGTCGTGTCGAAAGACTTAACAAAATTTATGATACCGGCAGGATTAACACACGCCAGTCACACATGGGCCCGCCGAATCCCCTTCTCGAGGGACAATTTGGCCGACGTGGATGGATCGTCCCCTAATAAATCTTTTGATTTTAATGAATCTTCTTAAAACGAGATCATGGTCCCCGTCGCGTCAGGGGGGGAGGTTTCTCGAAAATTTATGGAGCCTCGAAGCGTTAATATACACAGTCAGTCGCGCCCCGATCCGCCGAATCTCTCTTTCACGTAGGATAATCTAGACTCAGGTGACGTAGGTAGGTAGATTGTCGCGTCGCGCGAGGAATCATCATCGCGAGCGGGATACGAGCGGGATGCAAGCGGGATACAAGCAGGATGCAAGCGCGTTTCCCCATTGTCCAACGTGCGCGATCGCTTAGCCGCACTTGGCCATGGCCACGTGGGTGGCTCGACTTTGTCCCGGCGATAATCCGCGTCGATTTCCCCCTTTAACTCTCCCCCTCCTTCTCCCCCGTCGCAGCTCTCTTTCTTCTCGGATATTCGCGAAATTGCCCTCGACAAATAAGGACGCGTCGATGATCCGGTCTCACCCGCTCTTGCATAATGTGCTTTCGCGCGTGCAACCGTACACTTCGACCCCCCTCTCCCTCCCCCCACGCTTCCTTCGTCGCGAGCCTCCTCTTCTCTTCTACCTCGCGAACTCTTTTTTTTCTCTCTCTCGCGTTTACGCCGGCGGAGAAACACGTGGGTGGTTCCACGAGCAACCGATAATTTTCGAAATTGGCTGTGGGAAGGCGGCGAAATGTGAAATCGCGCTTGAGTCGTCGTAGCCTGTAAGCTCGGCCGTACGAGAGATTTCGCGTACAGTAAAGCGATAAAAAAAAAAAAAAAAAAAAAAAAAAGGATCGATAACCAGAAGGAGAGAGAAGGATTCTCTAGATTACTTTCTCTTATAAAAAAGAGATTTCTTTCTTACCGAGAACTCTCTCGATGCGACGATGTAATCGTGACGTCGATATTCAATGTCGAAAAATCTGACTGTGCGAGTGAGCGCGATCCGACGAGGTTCAAAGCGGGTTTACGGCGGCTGCACGTAGTGCCACGTACACTCCATTTAGTCGCGAACGAGTTGCGAGTGGCTTTACGATCATCTGTAATAAATTAGATGATTAACGGAGCGAGGTGCTGAAATTTACGATCGGCTCGTAAAAATCGGCCGATATCGCGCCGCCGTCATCATCGCCGCCGTCGTCACTGGATTCCGTGGCGAGAGCCTCAGAAAATCGCCGTCGGCTAGCAATCCGTCGCAATCGATGCAGTTGCATTCGATTTAGCTCAGCTAACTACGGGGCGGGCACGACCTCGGGTGATATTGCGCCTGTAAGTTCTAATCGACGCGCGATATTGCGCACCGGTGCTGGACGATACAAAGGGAATGATGAAGAGGAGGCGACGAAGGGTTCCACGAAGAAAAGGCCATCGTACGCTGATATGTACGTACGAGTGCGTGCGTGCGTGTGCTTAACCGAACGTACGCACGTCTCGCGTTTATCTCCGCCGAGAGATAAACGTCTCCCTTAATCGCGCGCAGATAAGGCGCGATGGTGTTTACTCGAGCGCCGCGCGCTGGCTCCTTATGTCTTTGCGTTCGCAGTGCGACGAGAGAAAGATTCTCGTCTCTTCATCTCGTGTATCTTATCTCCGTTTCTCGAAAGAGTGACAGAAGGATTAGTGGCCGCGCGAGTTAATCTCTCGGAATACATACGTAACAAACTTCTCAAAAACTTCTGCACGAGACTCCATTCCTCACGTTTAACGTAGTTTAACGAAATCTTTATTTCCCGCGAGCTCCCGAGTCTGCGTAGTCTTTGCGTTATTACGATATATTCGATATGAGGGAGACGTACTAAGCGAAATGCATCACGCGCGCGGTCGAATCTGTAAACGCTTCGTACGAAAAATTCTACTTTGCGAGACTGAGATTTTCTCTGCGCGTCACGTGTGCACGCGGAATGCACGTTTCGCTATGTTCAATATCCGGCATAATCGTATCACGTCTGAATTTCCCGCCCGTCCAATATGACTCGATCTCCGACAGCGAGGAAAGCGAATCGTAAGATCGCCCTCTCAGAGAGAGCATCGTCTTCTCGACGTGCCGGCAGATACTTTCTAAACGACCGCTTCCGCATATTCGAGGAGCGGTCCAATAAAATCATCCACGAATACGATAATTTCATCAATATTCTTATTCCAAGCCTTAAACGACCTCGTCACGTCTTCTGCGGTATCTGCTGAGGTACCGTAAACTTTGACCTTAATAAGACAAGTACTAATCTGCAGCACGACATATTTCAAAAAAAAAAAAAAAATCGATTTTTTTTATAATCGTTAAGAAAACACTTCATCAAACTTAAAATATAGCCTAACTTTTAGATGTGATGATAATACAACGAATGCCATTATTATTTCTTTCAAAGCTTTTCGCCGTCATTTTAATAATATTAAAGAAGTAACATAAAAGAATAATATTTAAAAAAAATTAAAATCTTTTTGAAAAATCTTTCAAATTATATTTTTGAAGTACTTCGTGCCCCCAAGTGATGCATCATCAAATATTATTTTGCTTCAATTTAAGTTATTTAATTTATTTAAGATACGAAATATTAATATTTACAACTAGATTATATATTTTCTCGCTAAGAAAGACTTTATTCGTTAGAGACATTTATGAAGGAAAGCATATGAGTATGGCAATGAATAAAAAAAAAATGCAGATGCTCGCAGACGTTTCTGGGTCCTACCGAGATTATTCTCGTGGCGAAATGTTAAGCCCGTAAGTTCTTACGCGAGACAGCTCAAGGCCGCGTCGCGTTGCTGAAAGTGCGAATAACACGCGTAGGAAACGCGCCCGTTATCCCTCGTTTAATCTCTTTTTAAAGCGGTACGTGAGTTATGCCAGTCGGTCCCGTCTGTGATGTGGTATCCACCTACCTAAGAACGACGAAGGCCGTCGGACATTCGATCTTCCGAGTGCTTAAACCATCTCCGAGATCCGAAACACCATTCAGACGAACGAAGTGCTTTTTTTTGTACAGCAAAACCAAGCGCGGCGTTGTAACATGGATAATCCGTGTTTTGAAAAGTCATAAAAGATACTTGTCGCATTAGAAATAGTCAGGTTATTAACTGTGCGAATGGAGTCTTCAAAGACTCCACGATTTTGTGTTATATTATGTATATATATATAAAATACAAATCTTCATAAATCAGAGCAATAGTCATAAAAGTTGCACTATAAATGCATCAGCGGTTAACTGCATTAGTGACCTGCTATCTTGAATAATCCTTGAAATATTTCGCTGCTGTGTCACTTTACTTTCGCAGTGAAAAAGAAAAGATGCGTATCTCTAACCTTCTTTTCCTACTTTTGTCCCGTCTATTTCGTTTATCTTTGAAAAAGATTTACTACATCACACGGGTAACATATTTCTATAAGTGATTCTTGCCCGATCCTTCTTCCTAAGTGCTTCCTTTCTTAAATTCTTAAATACTTTTAAGAGATTTAAATAAAATTTTAACGGAGATCGATATGTCAATATAAACACTCAAGATAAACACTTCGCCTCTGCCGTCGCAATTATCGTTTAATAAATTTCGGTCAAATTCATTATCGTTATGCTCGCAAGCGATTTTATATGCATGATCTTGTATCGCGCGTCAAATTATCGTAAGTTTCTCCGAGGCGGCGCGTTTCAGATATTCTTCCCGCGTCGCTTTCCTCGATGGAGCCTTCAATTATCTCGCGCAGCCTTCGAAGATTGCTCGAGATATCGCGATTTGCGATTCAGAAGCGGCAAGGCCGTCTTAGGGAGCTGCGGCGCATCGTAGAATCGGTGCATCGGTGCGTTAGTCCTCGCTTCTCGATCGCTCAACCGCCTCAACTGTGCTCTCTTTTTCTCCACGCACTCGCGCACGCATCGAGCGAGAAACGCGAGGAGAGAGAGATGCGAGGAGAGATGCCCTTATACGCTCGCGATGGTCACGAAGCTGCTCGTCGTTCTTCCATCTTTTCTTTTTCCTTTTCTTCCTCGTCTTCTTTTCGTGGAGAGTCGATTCCGCAAAAGCGACTCCACGCATTTCCACGTACTGATGTATGTGCGATGTGTGTGTGTGTGTGTGTGTATGCGTGTACACGAGAAAAGACATACATACGTTTATCATAGGGACCAATGCTTTTATAAGCGGATACGTGTGGGACGAGGGAGAGCCCCAGTTAGCATAACCTGATCTCGAAGGCCCCTCCGGTGTCTTCCGTCTCGTTCCTCTTCTTCCACGACTTCCATCCTGTTCCGATCGTCCTGCGGCCCGACCAAAGAGAGATAAAGGAGAAGGGAACGCGGGGAGGGGGATCACAGGTAAGAGATTGATGGCCGGGTAATGGAGCTACTATTCGCTCATTTTTTTTGCAAAGAGAGAGACGTACGAGGCGTACGGGCGAAAGAGGCTAGAGAAACAGTCCATCGGTAGTTTGGCCCTCCACACGACGGTATTCTGAATTAACGAGTCCCTCGCTACGCCTCGCATAATCGCGAGAAGAAAAAAGAAGCGCTGCACCGGCGTGAAGTGTGCGTGCCACGCAAATGGACTGTTTCCGTTGTGTTTCGACAAAGCATACGAGCGCGAGCTACGTTACGGACTAAACAAACATAGTATGTTTTCCTACACATAATCCGTAACAAACAAGAGTTATGATAGACGTACGTTGTTATCTAAATCAACTAATTATAATTGAGATATTATTATTAAGAATTGTATCCTACTTTCCCCTTTTTTCTCAAATTCTTGCATTGAGAAAACTTAATTACTCTCTAATTAAAAATAATTATTATTTCCTGCTTCTTTGTTCTCGGGTTGTATTATCTTTGTTAAACTAATAAAATACATTTATCAACATGTGTAATTTAAATATATATGTAAACAATGATACTTTCATAGAAAAATAATAACTCAGACCTGAAATCCAATTTACTTTACTGTAGTCCTAAACGACATGTCGCTTCCATCTTTCTTGCGTGAGAAAGTTCTTCAGTACTATATATAGAACTGTCGTTTACGTCGCATCTCACGTGATTTTTCGCAACTTTTCTTCCTCGCCGAGGGGAATCTAAACGTACAGTTGACATTTTTCCATCCAATCGCAAAAATAATGAGGCACTTCGGCCGTGCCGGGGCAAAAACGGAGTCCTCGCTGACTTCACGATCGGAATCGTCGATCGGCGATCTTCGATCCGAGAGGGGAAAATGCCGGGGGTCTCATTGTACATCACAGGCCACAGATTCCCGATGAAAATGCTGTCCGGTTTCTTGGAACGTGAGCGCGGTGGCATTGCTGGGGATAAGAAGAGGCAGCGACAACGGTGACGGCGACGACGACGACTGCAATAACTGCGATTGCGACCGAGAGAGCTCGTGAAAGAAAAGATGAGACGGGACCGGGAATGAGGATGACGACGAGGACGTGGAGAATGGACGAAGGAGGAAGTGAGAAGGCAAATGGAGGGACGCAATGAGAAAAAGCGGAATGTCGATGAACGCAGAGAGAACTCGTCCGCGGAATAGCGAGTTAGATAAGAAGTATGTACGTGGAGTAACGCGCTCTCGTCGATCGCTCCGGGGATCATTGACCGATTCTTCGTAACTCCGCGATCTCGGTATGAAACTAAACTTCGCATTCGCTTACACCTTAAGGACGGAACTCGCGCATCGCGACATCCCCTTCATTCTACATTCGCGCGTAAAAGGCGCGCAGAGAGGAGAGCCTCGAGGAAGAGTATAGAAACCTAACCGTACTCGCGATGCAAATGCCTCTTTGAAAGATCCTGGTTATGGACTTCGTGAAAGATGAGTCATTATCAGTTTCATTCATCTTTATGTCGCTGTCGTTTTCCCCGATTGAGAATCCGCATCCTCGATGGAAGGTCATCGCGTCGGAGGCGCGATGGAGGCGCGTGTGCGCGCGCACACACACACACACACACACACACACACACACACACACACACACACACACACACACACACACACACACACACACACACACACACACGCGCGCGCGCGCGCGGTTGAACGGAACCGTACCTACCTCCCAGGATGAGAAGGACGAGGCATGCGTATTCGCATATTCATAAAGCTCGAGCCTCGCCGCGATCATGCTCATTGTGCCGCGATGTGCCTGCGCGACGTCGGCGAAAAATTGCAAGATCCCTCACTCGCGGGATTGTAATTACGAGCGAAATCTGCCACCTCCGGTCTCTCCCTTCCCCTCTTCGCTACCTCTCACCCGGGTTATTTCTCGCGTCCTCTTTCTTCTTTTTCCTTTTCCTTTTCTTTTTTCTTTTTTTTTTTTTGTTTCGCTTGGCGCGCCATGCTATACGCACATTGCGTGATGCGCGTGTATACTTTGTGTACGCGCTCTCCTTCTCCTCTCTTTCCTTCATTCTGCAGACGCGTGACGCTAATGGATGCCTTTCACGGATCCCGCGTCACCCGCGATCGCGGTTCGCGAGAAATTATTTCTCGCCGCGCCGCGATCTTTTCACGAACGATCTTTGCACAACGGGTAGCCCTCTCGGCGCCGAGGGATTCCGCGAGACGACGTGGGAAAGGCACGGTTCCTTGTCGCGTTTCCTCCTCGCGATCCACATTAATTCACCCGCAGCACATTCTTAAGTGCTTTTCGCGTTGCTGGATCCTCGGTGGCACGTTTATGCCGCGCTATTTATGCCGCGAGATATTCATCTCTCGCGGATCTACCAGGCGATCGTACGTGAGCGCTGTCAGCTTTATCGTTGTTCGGAAGACACATATAAATCAACGATGAGTTTTATCCGAAGAGAAGCTCAAGAAAGAGAACATTGCGACATGTCACATGACTTTGCCTGAAAATTTTTCGCCGTTTCTTCAACGGTTCGGTAATGGTAATGGGAGCTTTTATGGTTCTCATGGAACTCAGCGCGGTCAAGGGCTCCCTATATAATTCCAGGGATTAAACCGCGGAATGTTTCTTGTCCGCGTTCGGATCGCCAGAAGCGCGGAGAGCGCCGATCGATCGGCCTTCCCAGCTTTATGTTTTTCTGCGAACATCCACCAGGACTGCTAATCCAGAGGCGGATCAGGTCGAATCATCTCGGTCTTAATTTCGCGGCTTAACGAGACAGAATCCTGCATCGTAATTCCTATCGGAACAGGTGGCGAATCCGTTCACGGAGGGGAGATTTTATCAGGTAGCTTCTGATCGGAGAGGAAACGAATGAAGAAGCAAAGAAATTGAGATTGAGAAGCGATTAGAGGGAATCTACACGCCATTAATTCGATGCAAGAAACCCAGAGACGATCGACTCGCACGATCCGGTTGCGATACGAGCATTTGGATCATTTTATCAAAATAAATACTTCTTTCGTATTGTATAATGCGCAACGCACAATTACAGGATGAAAAGGTTTTGTCCAGGCCATTCGTATCGAGCGAATATCTCGCCAACAAATAAGTCCTCGATTAGCCATCAATTAAGGCCTTTTCTCATACGACGCTATTAAATATCCCCGCCGAGCGATCCGAGTATTCGAACGCGCGCTTACAATCGTACGATAATTGACATTCCATCTTTCCGCAGTTCGATCAAAGCGAAGCGCGGAGAGATATTTCCTAGTGGTCGTCTCTACCGACTTGTGGATGCAGCATTCCGTTCTGGTCAGATTCAAGTTGAGTCCTCGTCAGTCCAATACAAGGACGATACCTCGTCGACGCATTGTTCGCGAATATATCGCTTTCCGTTCCACACGTCGAACTCTCTCTCTCTCTCTCTCTCTCTCTCTCTCTCTCTCTCTCTCTCTCCCCGCGCAGCGGGATGCGCATCCCATTTTAAAAACACAGCTGACATTTCTGAGATACGAGTCGGCGAACGCTTTTAAATCAATAATTCGCGTCGTAAACTTAATTGAGGGGTCTTTTAATAACGCACTTTCGCGCGCAGTCGCGAGTTACGATCCTCGTGTCGATCGCATGTATTCCTTCGCAAAACGCAAGAGTTTCGATTTTTTGCACGTGAAACGGAAAATTTTAGTTATCGATCCGGACAAAGATCGAATTGATACATTTCGAAAAAAAAAAAACAATGTTTTAAATTATGTACTTCAAGAGTGTAATTTTACGCTATAAAAAAGATATCGTCGTTAACCATTCCGTGTCTCGCTGTGGAAAAAATTCTAATCGTAAAAGAAGAAAGGAAATGAATTCGAGAAACATCTCGCCTTTCTGCCTTGGCTCGACTTCTACAATGCTTTCAGTTCCTGGCGGAGCTGAAAATCGACCGCTGAATCGATGTGTGCTTTTATAGAGACCTCGAGACCCTCAATTTTCGACTCTTTTGGATAATGGACACGTTCGCGGCCCGGCAACTCTGCTCGATCTTTCGAACGCAAGTCGATAACGCAAGTGTGATGCATGATGCAGCATCTGCCAGAAACCGCGGGGGTCTTCGACCTCTCCTCGCACGCGCGTGAAGAATGCATCGCACGTACGCGGCTTGTTCTTGCGCGTAGGTAGCACACGCGGCTCCTTACTAGAAAATCGCCGGTTGCCAAGTCGTAAACCTACTGGACCATTCGAACGTTGCCCCGTTCCGCTGATGCAGAAAACATTACGACACGACGGTGGACAGGTATCAGGACGGAAAGAGCAGAGAGAGAGAGAGAGCTTCATCCCGGAGACGCTAAAGGAAGCTCGTCATCGCGATCCGTAAATGTAGAAATTGTCGCACGATCATCACCGCGGATCACCTTTGATCCTCTATTATTTTTTTTATTATATATTATTATTATTATTATTATAAATTCGTGAGAGAGCGCCAGACACTTTATCAAGTCGCGCTGAAAGTTCGCTAATTACAAATTAATGCCGGAGTCGTGAATCATTAGCGTTTGTACGCTTCGCCACTCGTGGTTTAATCAAAGGATTTTTTTATACGTCCGATCTTTGATCTGGCGATTAGTATATTTTATGTCGCTTTATTACACCGTGTCGTGTGAAGTTCAATAATTTCGAATTAATATACAACGCGAGATTTATTAGCGGGCATATCTACGACTACCACCTCGCAAATTTGCCACCTTATCTGTCTAATCTACTCAGTATGAAAACGAATATACGAGCGCCTAACACGTTCCAGCTTTACTTCCGTCGAGTAGACAAGCCGAGAACCAGATTACATGCGGTAATTAATTAAGTGGCGTAATTGGTTGCAGCACAGTTGGTCGCCGCGATACGCGGCGTTTTTTTTTTTTTTCGATTGTCGGTCGCTTCAAAGCCTGTAACGCCTCCAACGTAAGTCGATCCTCGAAAAGACAAATGTTGTTGAAGAAGGCAAACGAGTCTTTCACTATGTACCGCATGGATATGAATCTGCCTTCATTTCTTAAACAAAGACAAACACTTTTCTTTAACATCATCAACTACTACGTTAATCAACATTCGAAACCACCAGATTTATTTAATGTTTTTCGTTTCACTTAGATACTTACAAGAAAACAATCCTCGATTATGACAACAGATGACTTATCTTGTATATAAGAATTTTCATTAACTCACCGCCACGGTTGTGGCAAATGACGTTTCACGATAATTAAAGACCCCAATAAATGTTAACACGGTTCGCAATATCGCAACAGGTTATCAGCCGTCGCGGAGGAGGCGGGGGGGGGGGGAGGGGGGAAATTGCGTACTCGCGGTGAGAGGAAGAAAAATGCTTGTTGCGCCCAGGCGCCACTTTGGCCGCCCATAAATATGTGCAAATATTATATAAATAGCGCTGTCGTTCATGCACGGGTCAGCGCTGATCGGGAATCAATCTAAAGATAGATCGCGATTGACTGAAAATAGAGATCAGAAATTTATGTGGTACCAAAGCACAGACAGATTCTGTCTACTGGTTTACGCTCGACGCCTCGATCGACAGATAAACGCCGAGGTTGTTGGCAGTGCGTGCCGTGTTCTCCCAGGAAAGCGTGATGAATGTTTTCATGCGTCGGCGAGTCTCGATATTTCTTTCTTTCTTTCTTCCTCTTTTTTTCCCCTCTCTTTTGCACGCGTGACTGTTCGTTAGAGGCGTTTTCATTTTGAGGCTCGTTAAGGCCAATCGAAGAAGTTATAAGAATCGCAATTGTGGCCCTTTGTCGACCACGCGATCGCCGAATCGAGAAAAGGCCGTGTTTATCAGGATTATTAATAAAGTATGGAAGGTTGGCCGAGCAACATCCTGTTACATCCCGACGATCAATTATTGAATCGATCGATCGAATAATTCGCCAGACTGCCGAAGGTAGGGGCAACTGCAGTCAATTGCAACAGCTTTATACTTGCCACTGCCAGCGGATCGTTTATGGGGAGAAAGCGACGAAGATTAGCGAGAGAAAAAAAAAGTACATCGTCTTGTATATGTGTATTTAAACGAGAAGATAAATAAAAATCTTTTTACGATATCTTTATTGACCTTTGTCATTAATTTCTGTAAAATATCTAAATAATAGTTGTAACAAATTATTGAACATCGTGTTTACATTATCCGTGTTTATTTATAATGATATAAATGATTTTCAAGATGCTTGGTTATTCAATCGCGTTCTCCATTATTGAAAAAAACTTATCAAATGTTATCATGTTTAATGTTTCACAAAAGAAAGAAAAAGAAGCACTTTTTTTAAATATTATTTTTTTTAGCAGCAGTCTCACTTTCGATTCGTTGCATCTCTTTTTCATGAAAAAAAAAAAAAAATAAATAAATAAATATATGCAAATCGGTTGGAGTTGCTACCAAAAAAAATTCGTAAACAGGAATGAGAGCAAGACGTTATGTAGCGAGAGCGGACGAAAAATTGCAACGAGCGCGTGCGCTCGCGCGCGTAAAGCAGTAAATGGGACGCTCGTTAATTTTACGAGCGCACAGGTTTGCAATGATTGTGACGCTATCAATACGAAAAAGAAATTTATATAGCGGTATATTCCCTACTAAATGAATCAATACGGCGGCCGGCTGTCAGAAATGGAAAAAAAAAGAACAGGATTCTCCAAGTTTGCATTACCGCGAACATCTTCTAATTCAACATTGCGCGCTGAATGAGGAAGGATGATAAAATGGAGTGAAAGCCAAAGTGGTGAGTTACGAACGAATTCACTTTTACGGGAATAAAATTTTAATTTAAAAAAAAATTTTAATTTCCTCGCCACTATCCGGATTTTTATTAAATAAATTACTTCGATATTCATAAAATATATAATAATTAGAAAATATTTCTCTTTTTATCTTGACATAGGTTTTCTATTCATCGTTTTCCAATATTGGAAAGATTAATTACATTGGAACAATATTAGAAAGATTAATTATATATATGTCAAAGCAGAAAATCTGACATTTAAATTCAAATGCTTTGGAGCATAAAATCGGTAAAGCTTGCCAATAAGCTTTTAGTATCAATCAAAAGCTCATGAGGGCATTTAATATTAATAACACATGTAAAAATTTTTAAAACGTGCGATAAGCTAAAGCAACACTCTGTTATATGCCCTCTTCATCTCTCGGTTTTTTCCAAATTAGCCATCGCGAGGAAACACGGCTGCAATCGCGCGTACGGTATTAACTCGGAAACCCGTTGGAGATAAAGTTATTAAGGAGCGTAATGATGGCGTGACAGCCTGGTAATTAAATAAAAACCTGGTTAATATATTATACCTTGCTTGCGTTTGCGTGCGCGCTTACTTGTCGCGCCTTCGGTCTGCCTTTCTTGTATCAGCGCCGACGACGATGCTTTCGATTCCCACGATTTAATAGGAAAATCACGCATACATTCTATCGCGTTGTGACCTGTTACCCGCCATTATCCGCCGCCGATGTTGTTCTGTCGCTTCTTAATCGGATGACTTATGGACAGTGAAGCGAATCACGCCATCAACGCAATGATGCGCGCGTCTCATGTATAACACATATATGCGTTTTTTTATTACACACATATGTACCATTATGTATAAAATACATAAATCCATCATAAGCGCGCGATATAATCTATAATCCTTCGTCTGGTGACTAATGAATTAAAAAAAGATATATTCATAATGTTCTCTGACGCCTCGAAAGTCGCATCAGACGCAAGTTCCCTATTAGTTCGTATTCAGGAGTGTCGCGAATTGAAGCCAGTGATTTCAGAAGGGTTACGAGACTCTTATTATGAGACCCGGCCGCGGCCGTTGTTCCTCCAGTTCTTTCATTGATTTCCTCGACCTACGCAAAATCCATCGATTCGTGAAGCGAGATCGAGGAATACGTAATCGCGAATGCGTCGTGCGTGCGCGTTTCCACGTTCGACATTCCGCTCGCGTAATTACGGTAAACACGCCCCGCACGCTTGTCTGTTTTCACGCATCGCGGGCACGTATCGCAACAATTGCGATCTAGGTTTTACTCGCGATCGGCGATCGACGCTTCGGTGGATCCCGATCGCGATATTCCATACTGTAATCCCGCAGCGCGTAAGCTTTAAACGTGCGTGGGTTACGGTTAAGCGGATTAAAGTATTATTCGTTAAGACTGGGTGTACACGGCAAACGCGCAAACGGCGAACGCGAAATTGAATTTGTTTAAAAAAAACTTTCTCTGGCGTTCGCTGCCAAGCGGAATCGAATGCGAAATCGAACGCTAATCAACGCTTTCGTACGTACCTCGATAAATTTCCCGATTTTAGTAAAATCCACTCGTATTCATCGTTAGATTTTGAATTTTATTCACAGATGTGATATTTACCTACGAGATCAATTAAATTACCAAATCGTAAGATCCTTATAGAGATATATATATATCTATATAAAATCTCTCCATTTATGAATCCAATAAAATTATTTCACCATACATATTTCTTGGAATGAGTTTCAAATGATTAAAAAAGGTACCGTATAAAATTATTGAAACATTAATAATAACATTGTTGCCAGATAATTAACTTCGCCTGCGGAAGCATGCGAAAGAACAATACCGCAAAAGTCACGAGATAATTTGTTCGTACGAGGAAGATAATTGGCAATCTCTGTGCTTCAACATGCGATTTGCTCATTAATTTATTCCGACTGCTTAACCGGCTGTTTTTTATTCGATCAACATTATTAGATCACGAGGGATCTCTTTAAAAGAGAGCCTCGACGATCTATCTTGGTCACGAGTGTAGACAGTTAAGAATGATTAATTACAATATATAACAGGATCCGCTGCGAAGAGACCCTTAAAAAAGTAGCGCGCATGGTTACGCGCGCACAAAGCGTAAATCCCAAATTGCACGTTCCCCATTATCACGCGTGTAATCTCCGCGACATATTTATATCACGACGAAGAAGCATTTCCGTCGCGTCGACGTAATTGAATAGGTTAATTGCCGTGGCGCGTTGACGCTCGTGCCGAGAAAGCCTGCAAGCTTCTGAGAACGAGAATGGAGGAGCCCAGCGGTGTCAACAGAAGAGAATTGTGGGACGTAAGGAGGGAGGGGGAGGAAGACGAGCGTAATCGCGAAACGATAATCAAGCACGAAGCAAGAAGAACGGTCTCGTCTAAGAGCTGCAGAGCTGCGCGCTGGAGCTCTCGATGATCGTGCAGGCGAGCGGCTTCCAGAAGGATCCCTACCCTAGGAGGAATAAGATCGGCTCTTGTTAACCGCGGGCGAATTGCCGTCGACCTCGCTATTGGAAATTTAACGATGGCTGAACGCCTCAGGTAGATGAAAGGCGCGCGATAATATTCGCAAAGTTTTGAAATTCAATTTACGGGCGGAGCCCGTATACGCCGATGTCAGTCTGGAACGTCTCACCTGTGGACTAACCCCGTTAAAACTTCCGTTTACATTTAAATTGTGTATACGCGAAGCGACGCGTGTCTGCTGAAGTTACCGAATCCACCGAAGTTGAAATTGATATCGAGTCTTGATTTTCAAATGGTCTAAATCGAGGTGTCTCGAAACAAAAAAACTAAATCGATTTAATGGCATCGATCGGTGAATTGGTGAAATTAAGCAAAAGAATGCGAGGCTCGTCGAAGATATTTCATTTTCCGCGAGGTGAGGCATAATCTTCATCACCACATTCGCGCTGGGCGACGGAATGTAAGAACATATCCCCGATAAGAAATATCTCGATTTTCATGAGAACGGGCCGTATCTCCTTCACCCCATTTGCCCCCTGCCCATTTTAGCGGGCTCGAACGTAAATCTTCCTTCCCTTCGAGTGATTGTGGGGGGGAGAGCGAGTGTGAGAAATGTCAAGTATTACATGTGTACTACGTTCCATCATCTCGCTCCGCCGCTCGTAAGAGAAATCGGCCGACGCTTCGGATATCAGCGCGCCTTGCAGATTTCGCGACCTTGGCGCCGTCATTTATGACATCGTTAACGGCCAGATACGTTGCGTCCGGCAATCATTACGACGGAAATCGACGATGCTCGATTGCACCTTATTATTAGCGACGCGCGTTTAATCGAGCCCTCAGCCGTAAAAAAATTTTCAGATATGTCCACGACTCTCCATCGACTCGTCAAACTTTCTCTGCGGCCACGTTCGCACGTGGCGTAATGATACCTCGTATAAAGATGTTTGCAGTTCAAGCCGTTACGCATTCGGCAATTCACGGATGATTTTTATACAAAACGTAACTTCAAGTGAGAGTATTTGCGAGTTAATGACAGACGCGAGATGGCTCCTTCTTATACCAATAGACGCGGAACGTTTTTCTTACGAACTTATTAAAGAGTTAAAAATTCAGAGAAGGTTAAGAGCCCCGTTTAAAACTGGGACACCGAATTATCCGATGCATTTTAATAAAGCACCAGCTGCCAATTTAAAAGCAGCGCATAATCTAAAAAGCTTCAATGTGGGGGCGGGGAGGGGAGGGGGGGGGAATAAGGGACGTGAAGGAGTACGCTTTTACAAGCGTATTAAAAAGTTCCAGTTAAAAGCGGAGTACCGCTTCAAAATACGACGCAATTAATTAGATGGGGTTCAACGTATGTGACTTTTTCCTCATCGAGAGCCTGTGCTACGTAATAAGTATTTACGTGCGCGAGAGAAATGAATGGGAAAACGGATGAGAAGTAGTAATTCTCAATAGAGAAAAAGATTCTAGAGTCTACAGGGATCTGGCTTCGCTCATTGTAGTCGCGACATAATGTCCTTATGGAAACGACCGTAGGACGCCACGCGCAGGAGTGCATCCTATTGCACTCATGCAAAAACCACTGTGTGCCCGGGAACGCGATTTATCGCGGTCGAGAACGTACTCTTGTACGCCGTAAAGACGAAATTAAATGGCGTGGGCGGATTATTCTCGTAAGTCGCATGAAGGCAGACGGACGTCCATGTCGGACGTGGGCACACCTCGCGATGAGGGACAGATGATACCGCGAGAATATCCGACGTGGTAAAAAACGCGCGCGAGATCGCCTTTATGGTCACAACGACTTCGCGATATGGCATCAGCTACGAAACGTACGCGTACTCCTTCTCTCAATAAGAAGGCAAACGCAAATAAGGACAAATTATCTGTCAATTAAAAATGCTTAAATGTTGAGAAAATTGTTACCTACTACTCGCTATAAAGATTGAGTTTTAAACGCGCAGAAATTTCACATAGAGCGCGAAGAAACCGCCGTTTGCGTATCGCTGTCTCTCCGACGACTCTTTTGACACGAGTTTGAAGAGCTTCTTTTATCCTTATTTGCTCTTACATCTGTAAATAACGTTGAATGATTTTTTTTTTACGCGCGCGCGTACGCGTGTTGCTCATGCTTTTCTGCGCCGGGAATAAATTTTGTGCCACTGCGTTTCCATAAAATCCAGATGTTAATGGATGCGACCTCGGATACCTCCTAACTTAATCAAGTCGCGAAGGTGTTGCTTGCGGCAACAACGATCGACGTTTGTCCACGTTGTATGTACATAAAGAATTCGAGGCTAAGTTGACATTTGCGTGCGAGGGCGTCGTCGGTAAGTTGCACGATAGCTCAATAAACGTGATAGTATTAATGTGTTCGAAAAAAATCTCTTTGGGCGATCGAATAGTAGATTGATTCACAGTGCGCCATGCTTGATAACGGACAATCATCGTCCTTGGACACGACGGATTCTTTTGGCTTTATCCTATTACTTATTACTTCTCTGAGTCCATTTCGTGGAACTTCAAGGCGTTAATGAAGCGCGTTACAAGTTGACGTAGAGTGGTTCTGGTAACTTGACATTGAAATATGTATATTCTTCATGAAAGATTTGCATTCTTTTAAAAGATATTAAAAAGAGAAAGAACGAGAAAAATCTTGCGGACTTTTTTATAAAGTACTCGAAAGAGACTGAGAAGCGTTGAATAATTTGGAAAATTAAAGTCGCAATTCAGATTGAATTACTTTTATAAATATGTAATACTTCATTTTTGAAAAATTTGACAAAAGAACCAGGACGAGGATTTTATGCATCATTTATGTAATATTTCAAAAAACCTGTAGATTTCGAGGACATCGAATGCTCTCAAGAAAATTGCTTCAGGCAATTGGATATCGATTTTGTTATGCGGGATAATGCATAATCACTGTTCTAAGAATAACGGTTTCTTTTAGCTTCTCCGGCCGCTCTGGACTCGAGTTTCTTACGGAGAACGCTTGGAGGTGTTAACAAAGTCCTTCTCGTGAAACACATTATAAGCACCTGAGTTCGCAGCTGAGATCGCACCTGAGTAAAAACTTGGTCGACTATCAAAACTAACTATTGAAAATTGACGTAACGCGATTAAAGCGCAATTAGATGTTTTTGTATACAATGACGTAGGTGGATTCTGAAGGCCGCAAAGGCCACTTTAACGATAATCCTAGTCGGTAGAGAGAGGTATACGACCGTAATCAGTAACGTGCTGAGGCGTGCCAAACAAAGGATCATCGATGACGAAGACGGCTGCTTGCGCCATTATTGCGTTACAAACTATTTTTGTAACCTGCAGATCGCCTCCGCGCGATGTTTATTACCTTTGTTAAGTCGTTAATATTCCATGATTACCGGGGACGGTGAAACTCGCCGAAAACACTTATCAAAATTCACGATATATGACGACGTTCACATCCTCGTCGTTTTTATCTTTATAATGTTTCCAACAAACATAAAAATAAGCCAAAAGATAACGGAACTTAATTACGATGTTAATTATGTTATCTCATTATTTTTTAAATAATTCATTATTATTATCCATTCAAATTCAAAATAATTTTATTATTTTTATCATTTTACATTATCTTATTTTTAATAATTTTATTATTTTGTTTGTTTTTTTTTCACTATTTTAAAATTATGCGGTATATAATGTGATAACATACAAAGTTGACTTGTTAGTTTCCTCGTCGCGCAAGTGCCATCTCGAAAATAAATGGCTAAATTGTTGATGGATATTGCTGCGATTGAACGATATCGTTGAAGCGACACAATCGCTCACAATGACACAGATCGAAGCAAATGAGATTCTTCTTCGGTTCCTGGCATCCGTCGCTGACGAGTCACGCTGCAACAAATTTATCAATTCGGTTTTCCTATCGCGCCACCCGTGGCGATTATAAATCCACCCACTGAAAGGAAGCGCGCGCCTTTTCGAGGTTCTGTGTGCTCAGACGCAGAACATTGGTAGCCATTATGACAAGCGAACCGCTCAGAGAAAAAGAATATAAAAAGAATAAAAAGAAAGAAAAACCGAAAGGCTCGCGCCTTTCTTGGATATGTGTAATTTATCCTACGGATAGTTATTTATAGAGAGAGAGACACATAAATTTTCTCGCTTGAGAAGAAGAGGTTAAACAATCATTATGCTCTCCGTACACACGCCGAAGAAGACAAATACGAAATTCTCCTTTCAAGATGCAATGATTGAAATCGTGAAATTCGACGAGAGACCACACGACGCCCGGGGTTAATCAGGTTACAAGAGAGATTTTCATTTTCTCGCTTTTTCTTCTCGCTTCTTATTATGCTAATATATAACTCGCTCTTTTTATAAACCTGTTTAAATCCCCGACGTATTCCCGTCTTACTCGATCCGCGGGACATTAAAGAGGAAAGAAGAGACCACAACGAGAAAATTCAACGCGCCATTACGAGCGGCATGGTAGAAAGCGGCTATGATGGGGACGGCGTCACGACCGCGGCTGCAAAACGAAGCGGGTGCGAGCGGTCGCCGCGAGAACGATCGCAGCGTACGATACGGTGTCGAGGAACCCGAGGAGAGGAATACCTTTCCCCGGTGCAACACATATTCGAAGGAGCGACGCGGGGGAAGGGGGGGAGGGGAGGGAAGAGGAAAGTCGCGTACGCGCGCACGTCGGCGCGTGCCATAAGCGTCGCCCACGCGCGACACGCGCGGAAAGATTTTCTATCTACGGCTCCGGCTACGTCCCTCTCGTCTATACTCTCTTCGTTTACGCCGTTTACGCCGTTCGGAAAAACAAAAGTTGTGAGTGCATGTAGCACCGATCTCGGAAAAATTGCCGGCATTTCCGTACGAAGATTGCGTACGTCTTTTTACGACATCAATTTAGCACAGAGTTTAGCTGCTTAGCATTAAGTTGCCTTTCTCTAACATTTTAATTGACTTAGACATATCAATTCATAAACACTACTTGGGAAATGTAGCTTTTCATATCCTCTGGTGAAACGTGGTGAACGTGGTGTCTGGTGTAAACGCACAACAAGGCGATACGCACACGCTGGATCTCCACGTCGGCGACTGCGTCATTGCGAGCGTCAGTAGTTTCGGTGCATGCCGTGAAAGATAAAAGAGAAAATTCCACGTTGCGTTACGGATTGATAGACCGCGAAGCCACGTTCGCAGTTGGCGCGAATCGGTTTCTGGATCGCGCGTTTACACGCGTTGGCGCATGCCGAACCTTCTGCCCACGCGCGCGAGCTAAAACGGAATTTTTTATGTCCGAGTTTAGATTCGATAATAAAATATAATATTCGATCGGATATTTTCCTGCAATAATTTCTAGCGAAACGATATGCGATAATATAATTTATAGGCAGTGCTGGCTTTTATTACGAAATGCAGTCTCATAATCGATGCGATTCCGTATTTCTTCTCGTGTCGCTGTAACCGCGCGACGGTCCACTTTGCCGTTTCTTTTTGCGCATATTTAGAACCGGAATGTTCTTATTCGCTCGACCGGGAGGATGGACCTCTAATTGATCAAAGTGCACTGTATATAGCTGGCGCGAGAGATTTGTCTCTTTTGCAACGCACGCCGTACCGCTGATATGTAAATAAGCGCGTGTCGTTAGCGAGGAATTATATTAAATAAGCCCTGGCCGGTTTATAAAAGGCGTATCGCGATCGCGGATGAGCGTACTTAAGAGTTAATGCAAAATAAGCGTAACGATATCAGATCTGCTCGAGAAACCCGTTCTACTCGAAAGCAAATAATTGTTGCAATTTTCTCTCGCGCACTTGCAAGGCAAATATCATGAGAGATTTTGCTCTTATCATCGATAACGCCAAAATACAAGAAAAAAAAAAACAAGATACAGTCATAATACATACGTAATACATACACTATGTTAATTGCCATTTCGCATATTTTTATATTAAAACATTAATATAATTTTAACGTATTATGTAAATATTATTATATACACAGAAAAAGATCGAGCAAAAATCAGTTAAACACATTATAATTAATATTTGCATATTATTTACACACACACATATATATATATACATATATATATTTTATTATTTTACATTTCAATATATATATATATTTATATGTATTATTTGTAATATATATATTACCAAGGGATGCAACAAAAGGCGAGTAATTAATAATAGTAAACATGAATACACAATGTAGTGCATAGGCGATGTTTTGGAATAAAAATATTACATTGTCGATGTAACTATTTATATGGGAAAAATACGAGGTCTCATTCAGTAAATTGTACTTCTGAATAATAAGCATTTCCGCGGTTCTCGTCGTTTACCCTCTTCAAAGGAGAACTAGAGAACATCGATGATTGCCGCGGTCGCCGCGGCAGCGCGTAATGAGGCTTGTGTGTACGCGAGCTGCACAACGTAGCCCCTCGTAAGAAAATCTCGCGAGCTTCCACACGAGCCACGGAACGGGAATAGATAGCGTGATTTACCGCGCTCCATCGAGATTTACGGCACTTGCTGCTGCCGGTCCGTGCGTTAGCCACTCCCTTCCTCGGAAGCGGGGAACAAGAGTAGCGCGTTAGTGGCAGTCGTTCTCGGCTTAACTTTCTTAACTTTCATTTCCTAAGCGTACAAAATCTCACGTGGAAAATATCCGGCGATAAACGAAGAAAGCCAGTACCCGTAGGCTCGTAGATGGAGAGATAATTGCGGCTTTACATAGCTTCTTAGAGAATATACGAGCGCGCGATGCGCAGCCGTGATTAAACTAAACTCGGGGTTATATTTAAAATACGAGGCTATTAAAGAAGCGTCTATGTTAACCCTTAACCCTGGGCGCGAGATTACAGATTTACAATCACACCGTGAGAAAAAATATGGCTGGAGTTGTGTACCGCAGAAGATTCGCGGAAAACGACTGGCAAACGGTTCGCATAACAAGAAGGAAAGTATTGCATAGCGACATATTTGGAAGATTTTAGGCTCCAAGTTAATTATAATGATTACGAATCGGCAAAAGAGTATTTTGCCGATTTGCCAATATTTAATTTTGAGAAATAAACTAAAAATAACTAAAACGTGATAATATACCTTCTATATGCTTGTAGGCAAAAACAAGCTCCAAGTTTACGTCGTCTACGTGATGTTTTGGTTTGGCAAATCGCTACACTCGCACCTTTCCTCTACGAGTGTTTTTCTTTTTCTCTTTGACGCGAAACCTTCGTGAATATTTCACGATGTATGTATTTCGCCGGCAGGAGAGCTTTCGTACGCACATACATTTGTATTATATTTCCAAGCGAGAAAGATGCACCGATTTTCCGCCTAATAAATAAATTTTTACTATGTCTCTCGTATGTTTCTGAAATTTGATAAGCAACTTTATATCTGCGCATTTTAACATTTAAATAAATAAATTCTTTCTTAATAAAAAATATATTAATTAAAAAAAAGTAAAAAAAAAGAGATAAAATGCTCAAAAAGAAAGAAAAGGAGAGAGAGAGAGAGAGAGAGAGAGAGAGAGAAAGAAAGAGAGAGAAAGGAAGGAGGAAAGAAAATAAAAAAGCAATGAGAACATATTTGAACTCACGAATAATTGAATAAGCTCAATGAATTCAGCAATGTTAAAAAAAAAATAAAGTAAAAAGAATCTATTTTTAAGTTCATAAATATTACGAGTAATATAGAAACAGGGCATCTAATAAATCAGTATAAACGATCGGATTTTTTTTTAAGGCGCCATCGGCCAAAATGGAATTCTGCTTTCGATGTCGACGTAATGAGGAACACACACACACACACACACACACACACACACACACACACACACAGGAATACATTTCCCACTTCATTTCCAGCAGCCTTCGGTCGTCCACGGGGGACGGTATATAAAACGACTTTTTATTCGCGCCTCGGTAATCAACGGGACATCTCCGCGCTTTCGAGTCGCCACGAAAATAAAGAACGAAAATAAAGAAACAGAGAGAAAGAGAGGATTTCATTCCGTGTCGTAGGCGTCGATCCGATAGCCTCGCCGGGAACATCGCGCGGCAATTAAGGGAGAGAAAAGCGAACGAGAAAATCAGGATTGATCGCGAGTTATCTGCTTCGCCGATGTATCGCCGATGTCCGGCATTTTTTACATTGGCGAAAATAATTACGGAGTCCGCTTACAATCGCGGCCCCCGTCGCCGCGAGGAGCAGCGGCACAACGACGGAATCTGGTGCAGGCGTTTCTGGTCCCGCGCAAAACGCAGCTGTGAACGGTAAAAGGGTAATTATCGGTGGCGCCAGCTTGCGCGCCACGCGACACAGAGCACAGAGCCAGTATAAATTTATGCGCCATAAACCCCGAGGCAACATGGCGCGACAGCGAAATGCGGCAAAAGGGCAGTGAGTGAGAGCGACAGGAAAATCTCGTAATTGAGAAATCGGCCTTCTACGTAGTAAAACTCGTCCTGATCCCTGGTGATTTTACGCCGTCTCATAAAAGGGAAGTATCGCGGAAGTCTCAAAATTTGCAAAAAAATTGCAAAAATTAATTTTTAATTTTAATCAATCTGAATCTTACTTTAAACTTTAAGTTAACCTGAGCGTATCCGTAATTAATTTCGTATTTTATTCTGAAGAAAGACTTATTATGTATTGTTACATCAGCATTGTACGAGGTTTCTTTCTCTTCTTCATACTACGACTATTATTTTATACTCTCTTTAGTTTGTAGAGTATATTGCTCGCGATTGAGACACACTTTACAGAATTCTCGGCTGAAAATCTATCTCTTAACGAGCAATCGTTGTATTCGTAAGATGTGTATTAGCTCATCAATAACAGTATCGTTTGCCGTACATGTCGAAAGCGTCCAATCGTACAAAATTTTTTTGTACACTTTCGCGCAAGCAAATATACGCGTTTACGAAAGTACACTATTGCGTAATCGCGATCGCTTTTCCGTAATCGAGACATTGCGGTCGATACCCGAGGGACGACTTCCACGGTCGGCTGAAGACAGTTTCTTCCTCGCGAATCGACACGGACACACCGCAAACAATCGCCGCCGGTTCTCAGGAGCGGAACGAAAGCAAACCTTCCAGCACGGGTACAATGTACCCTCGGCGAGTCTTATATACCGGGATAATTAGAAGAGAATTGCTTTGTCATTTTCGACGTGCAATAGGGCACTTAACGAGCTCGTTCGTAATCTGCGCGCGGTCCGTACCCCTTGTGTATACGGAATTTAATTAGATTCGAATAGCCTCTCTTACCATGAAAGAGGCTCGCGTCATTCTACGACGTAATTGCACTTTACACACAAAGGATATAATAATGCAACTTTTCTTCTACTTTCACGTTGAGCTTTTTCTTTGAGGAAAAACTGTCGTTTCGAAACTGTCGCGAGGTGCGTTCGTATATTAAAAGTAATAAGGGGTGGTAGATCACCATATCTGACAAAAGTTGATTTTTATGTAGACTATCGCGTTTCCTCTGTGCTTTCTAGTCGGTTACAAAGCAAATATTTAGCTATTCTATGCATATTCTACCATAATCATGGTGTTCGGTTATCGTACGTTGTGTCCGGACAGTGTGCAAATAATACCGTTACAGGAACACGACGTTCTGTACAGGCATATCGTATACACCTGGTGTCATTGCCTTCTGACGCCAATCGTGTGAGGTGTTTTAACGAGCGAACTTCTGCCTGCGAATTTTTTTTTTTTTCGCGCGTTAAGACGTTCCCAGATCTGATATCGACCCGTTGATGTTCGCCGCGCATTAGCAACCCGACACCGTTATAAATAATGTTCGTCGCTCTTTCGTGAACGTTAACAATGTGATCAATTACAACATCTAAGCCGCACAACGATACCTACACACAGGCAAAAAGAAGATCAACAAAAAGAAAATCCATTTGCCGGAGAAAGAGAGACCAACGGTGGCTATTATTCGCGCGTCTGATCGGAACGAGTGGGAGAATTTATCGTGGTGCAAGACTTAAAAAACTCACGCGGTGAACTCTCAACAATCGGATCGTTTGTTTTGAAAAGTAATACGAGTCAGTACAATTGAATTTCATAACAAGAAGACAAGAGAGATATGGCGGAGGATAAATGATACTCTCTGTGCTCGCTTGCTTAATAGGTCTGGATTGATAAGGTTAATGCTTTCTTACATTTCGTATTGTATGCTTCCCTGTTTCTTTAAAAAAAAAAATTGATATTGATTTTAACGCTTAATGAAAATGTCATCTTCTCGTAATTCTCGTATAGAGAAAATATATATGATTAATTAATAAACGTTGAATTAAATTGAATAATCTTGTATTAAAAGATGAATTTATTTCGTTGGTCAACAACAGCAAAATAAACGCCTCTTTCTTTAAATAGCAATAAATATCAACCATCGATACTGCCGTTAAGAGAAATTTAAATCTAAAAGAAAACGCAGATTGCGTAGAAAGCAATCGTGAATTCACGGAAAGGGAAATATCTCGTACATTACGTAGGTATTATCAGCGCACATATGTGCCGTTGTTTTGTCGGTGATTATTCCTCTTGTCTCTCTTCAAGAAGTGAAATAGCTTGCTGCAGAATCACAAATTATCATAACGACATTCCGAAGCTATCGTCAATGCCGTACGTTTGCTCGAAACCAAACTAAACACGACGATAAACAGTTTTATTTTCCAACGAAAAAAAGCATGCGACCTTTGATTTCACGCCGACATAATTTTCTCAGACGACACGCATTATTTTAATCGATATTACATCAAATAATTTATTTTAGCAAAAAAGTAAAATCAACAATAAAAATGGAATTACTTCCATTATATCGTGTACCATATATACACGTGAATTTTAATTCGACTACTTTAGATGAAAATTGCATTATTTTAATTCCGAAGGAGAACTATTTTTTAATTGCAGTCATATTCCGCATCCCGCGCGCGGTTTGAAACGTGACGGCCGTCACGAGGAGCGCAGAACTCTTCTCTCTTCCTCGTAACGAAATCGTGATCCAGTTTAATACGGGCCTCACGATTATTGCGAGAGATTGTCGCAGGCATTCGAGACCCGCGGGGCATCGGAACCATCGCTGCCGGGAAATGCTTTACGTGCGAATGGAAATCACGGACGGACTGCACGCCGAGGTGTCTTCCTCCGACGCGCGATTCCGACACCTGCGTGCCATTAGGCAAGAGAAAAAAACAAGACGGAGAGGATAGTCCAGAGAGAAAGAAAAAAGAGATTAACGTGCGCCCGTCGGGAGCTGGGAACGAATCCATTAAGCTCGTTAGGATTTAAATCTGGAGCCGGCAAAAGCCGGCTTTTTTCCGTGCGGTTTCCGCCTGACGGGTGTGGCGTCTGTTCTCCATCCACATAGGCGACCACACGTCCCACATCTCCAACACGATCTGCGTTTTCTCTCTACGGGGCCGCGAGTGCGCGATAATCGAGCCGCGAGCTCGCCTACGTGGTAACTGTACATTGTGGGTCATTGCTTGCGATAAGTGCCCTGAATGTTCGACATTTTTGCGAGATGTTAATGGGCCCGATCCCTAGACACCGTGCGCGCGCGCGCGCGCGCGAGACACAACATCGCGCGCGCGGGGATATATTCTCCTTTATCGATTAGCCATGCCTATCCGACACGTCGACGTGTCGTAGAGAGAAGCGGTTATAGGCGAAATTAAATTTGCATAAACGTCCCAGGCTGGCTCGACCCGGCTCGCCCGCCCGATGCGGATTTATGCCCGTCTTCCGGGACGGAAATCGCGCGAGGCTGGAGGGCAATTACTCTCGTAGAGGAAATTCACCTACTTTTGACGATTATGCACGATTTCACGTGGAGATCTCGATCGCCTCGCCGATCCATCATTATCGATACGCGGAATATCCTTCCCCCTTAAACGCTTTCCCGCTTAATGACACTTTGACAAATCGGGCCTTTCCTTCGCGAACGCGTAATTACAAAGTCACTTACTACCGGAAATGATTCTCTCTCGCCGAGTTAAATTGGAAGAATGCGAAGCGGGCAGACGTTGCTTCACAGCTCATTTCTCGACGAACTTTCTTTAACTTGGAGCAGCACAACTTGGTAACTTAATTCCGGAAATTGTAATGCTACGACAAACGATCGATAATTATCGAACCCTTCCGCTATCGAATAAACAAGACGCAAACAATTGAAGTTATCGAATCCATTGAAAGTTTCCATTTAATAGAAGTCGATAATGGTCGATCGACTTCGAGTATCAACGGGTCGCAGATTGACGTCTCAACTCGCCGAAACTCAAGTAATCAAAATACGCGATCGAAGATCCGTCGCGATTACGTGCGGGGGCACACGATCGATCGCTCTTTCGCGGACGTCCGCCCGGCCGAGAATGGCGCGCGTGACGTTTTTAATGGCGCTGATAACGCACCTGGCGCAATAATGCACACCTCGATGAATGAAGTGTATTTCTGTCGCGGTCCGTGGGAGTGCTCTCGTTTCCCAAGATAATCGCGCGCTAGAAACTCGTCGATCCTGTTCGGGGTGTTCGCCGAGCGAAACTCGAATCACCGCGCCGATCCGACGTCACGCACGTGTACGCCTTATCGATACACACGGATTATTAGATGCGCGCGTATAATCGCACGACTCGCGCACGACTCCGAATTAACTTAAGCGATAAAGTAATTAACGGGATCGCGGGAGAGGGATTATCGATGCGCGCGGTTATCGGCGTCGTCCGGAGCTGCGACTTGAGATTCGATCGCGATTTCCGCGAATCGTGCGAATAAATCGCGAAGGCTCGATGAGCGATATCGTGGCGCTCGGCTACTAGATTTTACACGCTGGTTACCAATCGATTCCGTTAAATAAGATAAGTGATCTCTCTCTACGCATACGATTAAGACACCCCGGAGGTGTAATTCAAAGATAACAAATAGTTCAACGGGATCTTCTGTAATAACACGGTACGCTGATATTGAAATGAATGTCGATGTGAATACTGACGTCGTTTAAGTAGCTCCCTTACCTTCGTACGAGATGTGGCGAAAATCCTCGGTAGCACGAGCGATAGCGGCGAAGATCTGCAGCGTCACCGCGTACACGGTCCACCGCTCCATCTTGGGGGTCCCCGCTTCTGTAATGCAGAAGGTCCATTTTTTACTCTCTGACATGCCCTTTAACGGGTCGCGATCGAAGCCGAGGAGTCGATTATCAGGATTTTAATTGGGAACATGAAACATTTAGCGCGGACTTTACCAGAATCAACGAGAAAGTCTGATTAACGACGATGCTGATCGAGCAGCAAAGAAATAGTCAAGAAGAGAGAGGAAGAGAAAGAAAAAAAAAAGATAGAACGAAATCGATACGAGTAAGGAGAGAGAGAGAGAGCGATAGGCTCTCCGTCTTCGTTCATTTCCTTGACATTTGCATGCCGGTGCCGTTAGGCCGCGTTCGACAAAACGACCTTGGACATTTTCTACGAGCGGGCGGGCATGCTGCAATTAATTGCGTGGAGATAAACTGTACGGTTATCGGCGGCGCGATTAAGATCGATCGAGCTGTTTCCGAGCAGTTCGCGACGAACGATGCGATTCCAGAACATCCTCCGGATTCCTCCCGTGGCGGCGTGGCCAGTCCCTAGTGTAGCTCACGTCGCGTAATGTTCTCCAATTAAGTCACTGACGGTTTATCCAGTTGATCCGAAAAGACTTCGAGATCATTTTCACCGTTCTCGCGCTAGTCATTACTGCGAATCGTATTGCGACGATTAAATCCGCGACAATTAAGTTGCCGCGCGCTGCGATTTAAGTGTCTGGCTCGACGAGTTAATAGAGTCGAATTAATTCAAGAAACTGAATTAACTAGAAATTGCAACTGGAAACGTTGAATGCGATAATGTGTCAAAGTTGCGCAAGAATTTCCAATTGTAATAGACAACCGTAGCCATCCGTTTTACGATGAATTTATCTCAATGTTAATCGATAAATTTGCTATTTGAATTATTGCATATGTTTTTGCAAGATAATAAGGTACATTTTTTTTTTAATCAAAGCCATTTCTTTTTGTTTCAATTTTTTACGGCCAAAATACGTAGCAGTAAAAAAAAAAAGACTCTTCAAGATCCAAAGTGACGTTCTTGTAACGGGACAAAGTAAGGGGGACAAAGAGGACAGAACCCGATACACACATCCAATTATCACGTGACTATTTAAAGGCTGGCCGAGTTAGTACGCCAGTCGTAGAATCGGCCTCTTACGACGTAGTACCATTACGTCGAGTAATTACCGGATCGCCTTGAGATTGGACAAAAATCGTGAACAAATCGAACACGACGGCTGGGATATCGCCAGAGAAGCTTTATATCTCGCCAGTGCTACCGCCCTTCCCGATGACTGGGATAATTAATTATGCGATCCGGAGCACTCGGATCAACAACGACGCTTCTGTCCCGTCAATTAACGTCCACCTTTGTTACTCGCTTCAGTCCGCTCACAAAAAAAAAAACTGTCATGGTTATCTGGACGCGGATGAACGCGCGCTCGATCAAATGCGCAATCATATATGTTCTTTGTGTAAAAGGCAACGTAATGACGTTAATGAATAAGGATGATATCAATAACTTATTGTATTAAAGTTGCATCTATCTATATTATTTCGATAAAAGTTATTAAAAATAAAAACAGACGTTCCTTTAAAATTACTTTCCGGCGATCTCGTTTGCTGCCACAGTGAAATCGGATCCGCGTGGAAAATAAATCGTAATCGAATTGCCACGAGATTATTCGTTTAAAAAGGAAGTAATACGCAGTTATTAATTTTATCTTGAAATTTCAAAGGTGATTCTATTCGTCCCGTTCCACGACGATGACCGCGTAAAAACGGTTTCGGATCGTACGATAATTCGGTCGATCTTTCCTTTTACGCTTATTTTACAACGGTCAGCCGCGATTATCGCGTCCCAATTCGTTCCAGGCCTGGCGGCGACGAAAACGAAAAAAAAAAGGAGGGGGGGAGGGGAAGGTGGCACGCGGATATCCGTACGTGCGCATTCACACCCCCGGCAGCGATTGGAACGACCTTAATGCACGCGAGGCTCCCGAGGAATGCAGATGCGCGTACGCGCCGCGTCTCTTCTCGCGAGATGATTTATTCGTCTTGGCATCGTGAGATCCGCCTGGGATACTCGGGAGAATACTCTATGGCGAAATCCCGGTGTTGTACGTCACCTATCGATATTCATAAATGTCACAAGCGGGACGGGGGGGAGGGGGGGCCACATGATTCTGACAGATTGACCTCACGTCTTATCTTTCGTGACGTTACACTCGACCGATTCGCGATTTAAGGGTTCAGATATAGAGGCGAAGCCGCTTACACGGCAACGGCAGAATTTTCGACTTGTCCCATTAAGAAAAGATAGGAAAAAAAAAAAAAAGATAACATCTTTATTTACTTAACTGTCATCAGTTAGTAATACCACGTCAAATGGAGTATTGATATTGAGCAATGTCGATAGATATTTGATCATTTCTAAATCATTTATATTTGTTTTCGCGATAACGAAATCAGTTTGGCGCGATTAAATGATATCTCCCGCTGAAGATACAGATTTAACGCTCCTCGCAAATCGAACGAAGGTTCAATCATTGCAGGCAAGCCATGTAAGTTTCATACGTTATCAAAAGTACATCTGTGAATTTATGTACACGAACGCCAATGATGAATGGATCAGCGAAATATCTGAAGGGGATGTCGTTATTATCGAAGAGCGTCTGACATGACAAATAAGAAATATCTACCTAATTAAGCTGATAAATGCATGTAGTATATGTACACACGGTAATTTGTTAGACTGCAAGCTCGGCATTTCAGTTGTTAATGCCAATTGAAAAGTCTTCTGAGTTTATCTATCACGTAAAGTCTGCGAATTGGTACGAGTTACAAAGTAAAAGAATAAACGATCACATTACGTATAACACGAATACATTATTTATACATATATGATTTATATATTTATAATGTAATTAACTGTGTCAATATTCATCTTTCTTGAGAAAAGAATATCTTCCCTGAAAAAAAAAGATATTTATTTCTCATATTTTTCTTTATTTTTTTTATCCATATAAATTAAGTCAATTTAATTATTAATAATTTAGATTAAACGTTACTAATATACTATAATTTTTTAAAGATATCAGGCACATTTTATTATATCGATTTCTCAGAAAGACACGTACTGATTTCTAATCTCTATTGAATTACACTGAAGATTTACGATTACGGTTTGATTAGTCTTGACTGAATATTGCTACTGACTAGTAACGAGCTTCCAAATTGCACCATTTCGAATCTCTTGGAATTCCCCTGTACTTATCTATATAACAAACATCATTATCCATTCCCAGAACTTGGCAACAGGTTAAGAATGAAAGAGTGTTGATTAGAGCAATCACTGCATTCTTTGTTCCGGCAATCTAATCGCCATTTCTAGATTTGCCATCATCTAGACCATAATCGCTCCTCTATTTGCAGGACCACGTGTCGATGTTTATGAATTCTCGGCTATTCCCCCCTCCCTCCCTCCCGCTCCCATATATTCCCCTGTATCTTACGACACGCCGAGCACGAGCTCAAGCTCATCCGTTATTTCGCTCGCATCCGCGACTCTATCGCGCTCGGAATCTCAGGTTCGAGTAGCAGAATACACGTCCGCATTTCTATTCGCCTATCTAAGAAATGTACGACGTTGCTTTACCCGTCGCGGACCGTAGCAACGCGGACATTTATGACCGCGCCTATTAGTCTTTATACTCGACGTCGCCGCGACGTGCCGAGATCTATCGCTATTTTGTGCTCGGACTCAGCTCGGGTCCCTGCGCCTATCTATCGCGCGACGACCTATTTATACCGTGTGCGTGTGTATATATCCGAGAGAGACCCGCGTGTACACCCGCGGTTTATTTTATTCCGAGGCGCGAAGTAAAATGCGCCTCGGCCCGCGTTTACCGTGAGGTAAACTCGTAAAACTCCGACTCGGACTCCCAGACGAAGCGCGCGCGTAGACCACACAGAGCGATCCGAAAGCGGAGGTGTACACACAAAGTAACACAATGGATCGGTATATACCACTCGATGGAATGGAGAGTGTAAAGAAGTTAGAGCGAGTGTCACTTCCTTATCCTGCAGCGAAGCATCGTCCATCATTTTACACGCCTACATCGAGAAGCTCTGCGAGTGTACGTCGGATGTCGTTCGGCCCAAAAAAATGTGATCTCTACTTTAAAGTTATTTATAAAGATATTTGTTATTTTTGTTATAAAAGATACTTCCTCAAGATACATTTGTCACATCTCTGTTTTTGATCGATCAATTTACTACTTGCCGTTTATAGGGCAAGGTTTTATATTTCGGTATTGTAAATTATCTCTACAGAGTCTCTCGTTCTTCACCGATGATATGATCCTCCTTTATGAAAAATAGATACAATATATCACAATGTATGTACCCCCTAGGTAGCTAACGGCATAATCTTTTATGTAAATTATGTAAATGGTGAAGCGATATTTTCGCTTACAGTATTTTGAGGATTAACGAGGATTGTCTCCATAAAAGACCGGTCCCCGTGAGAGGCCGTAACATATTTCGGGGCGTCAAGCAACGTGAATGTACCAAATCGATATTCAGAAAAGAACCGGTATGTCGCAGCGTGATATGACTGTCGGCCAAATCGATATTACGCTCGCATATTATAGTGAAAATAGCGCCATAATATGTTCACGTTGAAAGATAATGTTGCCTAATAATACATTCCTGGCCGCGCGCACCCAAATAATTCATCGTGACTGTTCGTAATTATTTCTCATTCAGGCGGCCGTCACATTTGTTCAAACAAACGTCCTCATTTGCTCATATGAGATCCACGGTCAGAAGAAAATACGGTTGATCGTGGACACCCCGTGCACGGTGATCCAGGTGTATAAATGCCAGTGAACATGGATACGGACTGACACGTCGTGGACCACTACGAGAGACAGACGGCATCGGACGGATGGCGAACGATAGAGACCAAGCAAGGTCGACGACCTCACCTACAACTTGATACTACCAGCGGTTGCTCCTTTACGCCAGGATCGAGACTCCGGGACTGTGACGTTGCAAATACGATCGCGATAGTGTCGCGAATGATCGATTTATCCTCTCCGTTTTCCCTCCGCGACATGCACCGTACTTGGCGCCATGATAAGAATGTAGCATGGAAAAGAGCATGGAAAAAGTACACGTGGCGAGAAAAAGAATCGATTCCAACTTAAGAAACATAGGATTTGACTTACAAACTTATGGGTAAGGTAGTAATATTTATAATATTGCCTGTGTGACTATTAAACACAAACATTTATTTTATATAAAAGTTACAAATATTTTGAGACACTTTAAAAGATTATATAAAAAAAAAAAAAATTCACATTTCAACTTTTTCAAAAAAGTTCTTGTAGGTTTTCTGCAAAAACTCGATTTCTAGTCTCTGTCAGAGGTCGATTCCGATCTCGTAGTATTTCTTAATAATTTCAGAGCACTCTGTATGATACAAATGGAGAAACATATCCTTAGAACATACAGACTGTATGTATTCTAAGGAAATGTCGCAATCATCAAAAGTGCAACTACACGACAACGTTAGTGTTTCTCTTTTTCTTTTCTTGCATCCCTTTTGTCTTTCGACATCCGCGTCACCATGACAGCTTGTTTTCTCGTCTATGAATAGATAGAGGCATAAAAGAGGACATGAGACGAGAGGAAATAAACGGACCTGCGTGGTTAAAGCGGTATATGCGTGTATACTTACTGATTCCGAGTGCAATGGCATGAGAGAAAAGACCTTTCAATACCTTCTACGATTATTTACACCTAAACGTATCAACAGATATCAAATCGATATCCGATAATTCGCTAAAGATTTCTCAGGATAATTGAAATAGTAAGCAGACACTTCATTGTCGACACTTCAGCGACGAGCGCAAACGTTAAAATCAATTTTATATCAAATTTATATAATCACTCTCTTAAACTAAAAATTATTATAATTAGGCTGAATGATAACTATAAATAAATTCTTTTATGTAAGAAATATGCCATTTCAAAAAAAATATTTCATTTTGCATATCAAATCCCGTTTGCTATGCAGTAATTTTTTAAAAAAAAAAGTTATAATCAATTATCTATATTAATTACAAATTAATTATAAAATAAACTAAAATATATCAGAAAAAATGTAATTTATATTTTTTAAATAAAATGCAATCAAATATAGTTTTAACACACATAAGTATATAAAAAGTTTTAATGGACGGCTGTTCTAGCGAAAAGACGTTCGCTTTTTTGCAAGACCAAAGGAAGCCGACGGAATTCCGTGTTTTTCTTGTACGTCCTTCCTTCCTACGTATGATAATTTCGGACGACATCGCGGTGGTCTCTGTAGGGCAAACCTTTTAAAAGACTCATGCAATAATACACGAAACGCTACAGTGGTCCCGAACATTTAAAGGGACACGTGGCTACCCCTTCAAATATTAATATCTCGCCTTGCTCTTCCCACTTTTGTCAAAGGCATTGTGTAAGAAGGACCTTTAATTAAAAAGTTATCTCTCTACGGACATGTTGTGACGTAAATAATTTTTTTTTGTGCTTCGGAATATACGCCTTAATTAATAATAAGAATTGTGTAAAAGAAATTATGGAATAAGATTTAGGTCTCATTTATCTATTTTAATAATATATTTTATTAATAATAATTTTAATATCATATATATGTTTGACCACATTTTATAACATAGAACGTGAAGTTATTTAATAATTATAAAAGATTTATTTCAATGATACATATATTGAGAAATATAAATAATATATATGATATACATTGAACTAAATCTTTTGTGATTATTCGCAAATAACATCACATACGCTTCTGCTTTATTAAAGTGTGACTAAATCCTAATCTATATTTATTACGAATAAACCTAGCTTTGCCAGATCTCATATTCAATCCAAAGGATATCTTTCGGTTTGAGTACTCGGATATCAATAACTCAAGGGCCCCAGGCTCGTAACATGTCTGTTGACCCAAAAAATGAAGAGCGTCGTCAACGAGAGTCTCTAGGTCGAATCTAATATCGCTTCTTCGTGGAGATCTGTTTTATTTCTTTCGATTGTGTGAGTGTTTCATGTTCAACGCCACTTCGAGATTCGCGCGGCATGATTTCTGTATAATGATGTAAGATAATCTGCAATATCCGGCATAAATAGGCGTGCAAATTGTAATATCAGTTTCTGCACGCTCGTATGAGTACATATAGATACGTTTGCGCATCTCTGGCGACAAGATAAATCCAAGAGGATAAAAAAAAATTAGCCGGGTACAAGTCCTCTCCGAGGACGGCGGATGCTAGCGATTAGAAAAATGAAAAATCCAGCCGCGGGAATTAGCTTAGGCAAAAAATGCGACAGCTACGTCGTATATAAGTACGCTACCCGTTAGACCCCTCAGGTTAACGTAAGTAGCATTATCATTTATCTCTAATTTGCTTCGACAGTCAATACGAGCGATGTCTGCCAATGACGGAGAAAATCACAATTATACGGCGTGCCAATTATGTTCGACGGAAGGCAATCGATCTAATCAATCAGATTAATTAGCGAAGCGGAAAATTTAAGCGATAAAATCCAACTTCGCGCTAAGAACGTTAGAAAAAAAAAAAAAACGTTAGAAGAAAAAACAAGAGAGAAAGGAGAAAAAAATCGTAGTTATATACAGTCGTACTCCGCACAATGCGGAACGTATTAAATGGAGACGTGGACCATCGAGAGTCGAGTGTCGACAGAGACGAAAGCTCGCAATCGTTCATGAGGGTCGACAGTCGATCTCGTGGCGCGAGTGTTAAGTGCGATTGCGTTAATGACGTGCGCGCACGTTAACGGACGCGTTTTTTTTTTCATTTTTTTTTTTCATTTTTTGCGGCGTCCGTTTGCACCACCACCGGTTTTCCAAGTGCGCCGCAAGTCGACGGCCGGTTTGCTCTTTCTCAGGAGAAAGAGAGAGAGAGAGAGAGAGAGAGAGAGAGAGAGAGAGAGAGAGAGAGAAAGGAAGAAAGAGAGAGAAAGAGGGCTCGACTCTCTCGAACGAATTCCTCTCCGCGTGACAGCCGCGACATAATAATTACACCGCTCAGCCTCGAGAGGATCCGTCGTTTAGAGACGCTCGTAACTCTCGTTCCTGTGGCAGACAATTTGGCGGTCGGACCGCATTAACGGCTACCAATACCATCATGCGTGCCCGCTCGATCGCGACGTGGATTACGAACTTCCGCCGCCTGCGCGTTAATTTGCGGACGGCAACGACGTCGGTCGCTGTAACGTTCCGGAAGCTTTAATCTTAATTTTAATGGGAGGTTCTCTCCGAGCAATTCCAGGAGACGATTCTTCTTTAATTAAAATATTAAGTCTTGATCGATTAAACGAATTACAGGGTTTACTCGGCAATTACGTTTCTTTCGGTTAACATTTCTCACAAATCTACCGTTGTAATGTAAGATGCGATAAACGAGTAGCGCGATCGATTGTGTGGGTGTCCGGTGTCGCGCGTCACGTGGTGTGGGCACATCATACGGCATGAAGCGCTTTATCGTAATATACATGAGATAGGGGCTTTCGCAACGGGTGATGAACGACGGGGAAGGATAAAGCGAGGAGTTCTCGAGGAGGTAGGTGGCACCGTCCGCGAAACGAGTCAGTTTTCGCAATAAAGAGAGAACTCCCGCGCGAAAAATCACACGTGCGGCTACGAACGTTTCTTCGATGGATAAGATCCGCTGCGTCTTTCACAAGCAGGCTCCAACGAAAAACTGACGACGCAAGAAGAATAAAGGGAAAAAAAAAAAGGTAAAAAGAAAAGGACAGTAAGGGGAAAAGAAGAAAAGAATATTCAGGATCTAAGTGCCACCTATCTCCTTGAGAACTCCTCGCTTTATCCTTCCCCGTCGTTCATCAAAGGATGAGCGAGTGAAGGGGCTAGTTATACATGCGAGACACACGGGAACGCTCACCCACGCGTTCGAGAATTACGAGAGAAGGTAGATATAATACCGTGTCGATAGTTCGCACGCAAATATCGTGCTAGGGTTTGCCGAGGAAAGACAGAGGGAAGGTAGTATCTCGCGATACTAACTTTTCACTCGGAGAGATAACTCCGCGTGTATTTACGTGACGGGAAATGATTCATAAAACAAGACAAAAATCGCCGTGGCGAATTAAGATTTCTAAATGATTGTTGCGATTTTACGATACACGCTTTAAAAGGATAATCCGTCCGACATACCGTCCGACGGTTACCACCGCTTTCACTCGCTGCGAAATCAATCTGTCAAAATGCGCGAACGCGCATTAATGTCAAAACTGCACGAATCGGAAATTCATCGGCGCGACGATATGATTTAACATGCGTACGATACTCGATTGCCGATCCGAGAATCTACGTATCGGAGATCGTTACGTACGAAGAGAACATAAATTGTCGGCAACTTGTGACACAATAAATTGTAAGAAACGAAGATTTTTGAGGGATGGTTGATTTAATTCACGTTAAGGACACATTGGAAACAGTTAATTTACAAAATAGAAAAAAAGATGCATAAGGAAACGAACAATGGATGAAGGACAATTAATATGGACCGATAGTAACTTCCTTGTGACGACCGGAAGAGCCGTCACAGGGATGCAGCGGATGGAGAATATCTTATCATACGTGACTGGAAATAACCTGCATAGCGATATTACTAAGATAACAAGATGCAGTGTTAGGTGCATTATTAAGTGGTTAGATGCTGCTTTCAAAAAGCCAAAGATAAAAGTTCCCAGATAAAACCCAGTTGAAAAGAGTTTTATTTATTCTTACTTCCAAACAGCTCGTTTGGAAGTAAGATTAAATAAAATCAAGTGGTATCTTATCAAATTTCCAACATTTCTCCAACATAACTTTTAAGCTAATTCAAAAAAAAAAAAAGTAATAATTTTTATTGCAGATGTATAATCAAGCTAGATAAATGCACACCGTAAGAAATGAATTTCCAACGGTACTCATACTAGAAATTAATAGCGTTACACTGTATGTGTGCGATGGTCGTATAGTCGTTACGTTTAATATCCCAGGAAAACTGGCTCTTAAGAGAAAATAGCAAGCAGTTTCATAGTTAGGCGTGAACACGGACACAAGCGTAAGCGATCCGCCGTGACCGTTACTTGAGCACGATCGAGCTTAAAGCTTAGAGGGGGATAGGAACAAGACGACAACGGTTCGTATCAAAAGAGCTCCGCGCGCCATGCTTATTACGTAATCGAATGAACGTAGAGATAAGGGTGAAAATTATCCGCCGTCTTTCTTTCTCGGATCACACGCGCGCGCGCGAGTGACGAGAGAAACCTGAGACTCGTAGACGTCGGTTTTATCGGAATTATTTTTTCCGCAGCGATACGCAATAGCAGACCGATCCTCTATTGTAACGATAAAGGCGCTCGAGTACGAGCCACGAGCGTATAACATCATATCATGTAGATAGTTAAAAAAATGACTATGCAAGTACGATTAAAAAAATTTAATATAATCTCGTACAGGCAGCTCGACGAAGCGAATTCGCTGCATTAATTCTCTCTCGCCGAAGATATTTTATTACGTCAAAACAAAATACGTGGGTATCACTCCAAGTAAGCGGAAGATTAATTACAGTAAAAGCTTCACATACGCCAAGGGTGCAAAAAGGCTAAGCAAAATGAGTCGCTGGACGAGTTGGTATATACATCGCGTATTACGACCACCAGCCAGCGCGTTAACCGCCGAACAAAGGGCCGACTATAAACCGGGCACGGCTGTAAACCAGGCCTGCCTGCCAAGCAGAACGCGCCAAATTCGCGACTGAAATAACATACAGAAAGGAAGAAAACGAAAAAAAAAAAAAAAAAAAAAAAAAAAAAGTACGCACGCCGTTGTTACAAACGCGGAGCAAAAACCATAACGTGGTTAATGAAATAGTTGACTATCCCGAATAAAAAAAAACTTTTACTCTTCTTTTGTTTTTGTAATTTTCATTCTAATATTTGAAAAAAAAAAAAAAGAAAAAAACATGTAAAAAAAATTACAAATATCTAAGATTCACACGGAAGATTTACATTTCTAATTAAAATAATTAAGCGGCAATAACTCATAGTAATATGCGTTTCTGTCTACATCGACGATCGTATTCCTTTTAACATACGTTCGTTCGGAATTCCGATCGGAAGATAGCGTTGAAATGGGCAAGATTTAAAAATTTCATCGTCAACTTCTTCTCAAAGTTGTCGGATGATAAATAGGAATAGCACGCCGTCGCACGATTCACCAAGTAATTTGTCATTAATCAGTAGCTAGGATGACATGCCGGTACGAAAGCGCGGCGACATTTTCTCATGGCAGCTTTCGAAAATGCGCAGATATAACGATACGCTCGTAGGCCGCGCGCGGCGAGCGCATGATTAATCGCTGTTCGCTGTATCGTCGGCTTCGATCTACGCACGCAGCACGATGTGCATATACACACGCATAATTAGGTAAGCCGATAATTGGCAACAAGGCCAAGGAGGGCAAGCGACCTTGATCGCGCCGCGCGAAGAAGGTTTCACCCGAGCGTTTCGACCGAGCGATTTCTCGCCTCTTTATTCGCGGCCCGAATTGTTAACCCTACACCCCGTGGGCATAATATTTTGACTGGGCCCCGTAGGCGTGTAAGAGTGTGTGTCAGGCTGTAATCACGCGCTCGATTAATTCCAGCGTCGACGCGAGAGGCGACGGGACCCCGCGCGGGTTTGCGAATACGTGCGCCAAGTGTATGCATAACGCGACCACTACGGACGATTCGGTAAATACGACCTTTTCTCGGGAGGGTAATAAACCTTTCAAAAGACGCGATTTCGCGTATCCCGAACTTTAACATTATCGAATTAATTTCCGGCGAAATTTTTCATTTTTCAGAGAGTAGCACGTGACATTTTAATACGTAAGAATGTTGAGGTCAGAAATGTTGAAATATCGTATTATAAAAAAAAAATCAGTAATCAGTAATCTAAGAAAGAAAAAAAGAAACTTTTTTTAATTATTATTTGAATAGTTAATTAAATCTCTAATTCATAATTTAATCCTAGGTGAGGGAGAGATAATTGTGAAAATAAAAGACAAATTTGTATCGTTCGTGTGTGATCGAAATTCTGAAGACATGAATTGTAACGTCTAGGAGGGATTTATTTACGCGGTGCTCATCGGACCACTTTCGCGGAGAGCAGAATTTATTTTTGGCGTACCGCGCGAAAATATCTATAAATATCAAGGGAAAGGGCGTCGCTGGCATATTCCCGAGATTGCCCTTTTTATTTGCATCTTTTTACGCGAACCCTCATCCTAGATATCCTGAAAATGTATTTATTTTTCGATTTTATAAGAAAGAGAAAAAGAAATATCAAGACGTCGCACGTACCAACTCTTCACGAGCCATTTTCTTAAAGACAACAAAAAAAAAATCGACGTCATCGTCTGATTAAGAAGCTCATAAAATCTTTTCTTTCTTTTAGGTTTAGAGCTCGAAAGACGCTGAAATTTACTCCTTGCCATTTTGACTGAGAAAATAAAAATTTCTTCCTAAAATAAACAGTTAAATATACATATTTGAAATAAAAATCTAAATATCATCAAAGAAAAAATTTTCTAATTACAAATTAATGACATGCATGAAATAACTAATACACATGTATTATGAAGAAGTATAAAACAAAATTTCATCTCCTCACTCATCATAATAATATAGAAATATTTTATTCAACATTGTAATAATTTCTGTTCCATATTACTTTTCAGATATCGACCTACTAACAAAGATAGAATATCGAAATAAAGATATAAATATCAACGGTCTCTGATATTTGATGTGAATCTTTCTGACGGTATTTGCATTTCCAGACCAAAAGTATACGGCATTTTAATAAAAAAAAAACCTGTAACTAATTTTTAAAATTAAAAAATAAAAGGCAAGCTTGTATTATCGTGTTACCAGATTTATATCAGGCGCAGAACATGGATCTTGTTCTTGTTTCTCATTGTTCTTGTTATTCTTGAAATAGCATGTACCTTGCTTTTATTTTTCTTCTCAAATGCTTACCGCACTATCGTTCACAAAAACATGTGTACATGTGCGTAGATGTATAAATATACGTGTGCGTCCGTAGCATATTGAGCTCAGATTTGTGGGTTCGCTAAGTCTAAATGACTGCGGATCGGTCATCCCTGCGGGGAAACCGTAATAAAAATCCACCCGATGCACCATGGCGCATCTCTCTTTGATACTTGAGCTATAGTTTACGATTTCCGCATCTTCAACGGTATGCCGTTGCGTAGCGCTTTATCGTCCGTTTCCTTTGTCGTCCATTTCTTCCCGTCCACCCTCGGCCGGTGTTCGATTCACGCGGATAGATCGGCATCGAACGGCATCGGACGCATCGGCAAATAAATTTATCCATTCAGTTGTCCGCCGGACCAAGTCGACTTACTTCTCTCCCCCGCCCTCGACATAAAGTCGTCGTGATCTTCGAACGCTCTCGCGGAATGAGACCCGCAAAATAGATATACGCGTAGAACGTCGCGCGCAGCGTCGTAAATCTCTACGATTGTGCCCATCGTTCTTTATATTTAAGTTACCTCCGTCCAGAGAGATGTCCCCTCTTAAAGCTCTCTCTCTCGCGTAAGACTCGCGGTATCTCGCCAGCCGGCAGTTCCACTCGCGGATAAGCCGACAGATAATCAATCCTCGCTACCGCGCAGCTGATTAAACTTCGTTGGAAACTTACCGTGCGTTACTTATATTGAACACGCCTGACGACGGCATAAGTAATTGATTCACGATCGCGACCGCACGGTATTAGCCGTGACGTAAGTTATGGGGGAAGTGTATACGAACCAATCTCGCGTACCCCCCTCGAGAGGACGACGTCGATGGACTCCGGATAATTCGCGAATCGCTATTAAGAACCTGTTTATCTCACCACTTTTTTTCGGTTATTATGATATTTGTACCGCCCGTTACAATCGATTGTAACGTGTCTTACACAACATCATACATAACATATATTTAAACTAATATTTTATCACCGATCTCGAATTGAAATCTGTATTACGTATCTAAAGCGCCATCGATCATAATGTAAGTCATTTCGCATTTCAGAATAATTAAATAAAAAGGGAAATAAACAATCATATTTAATTCTCTCTTAAGTAAAACAACAAATTTGTACCTGTATCGAGTTACATACAGTTATACGTTACAAGATCGGAGCGCTTTGTTTAGACCGAGTTATTTCCAGTCGATCTTTCCTTTTCCTTTGCGGGAATAAAGATGGGACGTTTACGTTTTCTCGTGCATTTTTCAACACGGCTTGATTCAAGGTCCGCCCGTGCGCATTTAATAAATAGATCCCTCCGTTTCACTTCTAGTACTCTCTTCGCGGGGTGTGGCAGTCGCGGTTGCGCCCGGCTTCGTTTGCGTTAACTTCGACGCGATTTATCTTACCCACGGCGAGTAGGCTGGAAATACGGCGAGAGGCACCACGTGTTGCGGTGTGCGTGCGCTGCGGACGGCGTGCACGTGCACGCGCCGGAGCGTGTGCGGGGAAGTTTTATGGGAGCGGGTCGCCACCAAACATGGTAACGTGCCCGCGACTCACCTCTCGCAGAGGCAGAGTTTCCCTTCGGCTCGTTCCTGAGAGAAACGTGCGCGTATCTATACGACCGCGTACCAGGGGACGACATCCACGAAGCTTCCGCAGTTGCTAAAACGCATCCCGTTCATACGGTAGGATGCGAGTCATCGATCTATGGCTATCTTCTCACTCCTCTTCCTTTAGGGCACAACGCGAATTCGTTAACGTCTTTAGTGAGAACAAAAATGAGAACAAAAAAATCAATAAAAGGCACTGAGAATAACAGCGTGGTAATAATTACGCTCTTTTTTTCCAATTTTATATTTAAAGTATACTTTACAATCCGTACGTTTTCGGCTCCTTTCACCTTCGGTGGAAACTTAAAATGTATATAAACAAAAAAATTATGTGTCACATTAATCCGAATGAACCGGTTGGACACAATCTCCCCTGATTGTTTATTAAGATTATCTGATTTTGTGATATCAATTCCCTCGAAATGTAAAAAAATAACTTTTTATTAATTATTTTTTTGTTAATTAATTATCCTATTAATTTTCTGTTCTTATCAATACTGATCCGTTATTTTTTATTTCATGTTTAAAATTACTTGTACATAATATATGTCTCATAAACAAACATAATAAATAAATATATAATAACCAACAAATGACTTACATATATTAAAATGTATTTAATATTGTTATTAACGTTAAATTCTAATGCGTCTGTCTGCTTTAACTGCAGATCTGACACGACGAGTTCTTGTGTTGCTCCTACGATGTTAAAGTTACATAACGATGTTTTTTGGCAAGATTAAATATGCCGGAAAAATTTTAAAAAGTACCTGGAAAATCTCTGTAGTATGCAGAGAATGTTCATAATTTGTCCCGAGTAAACAAGAACTATTCCGAACTTTAGTTCTTAGCGTAGAAAAACTTTCTTCACGGAAGAATATGGCGAGAAAATAACGGACCGACGAACCACCGATGCAGTGGCAATTTATGAATTTCTCGCGGAATGAAGGTGTGAATTATAGTCAGAAGAAGGTTTAAAGGAGGACGGGATAAGAAATCCTCGTACGATGAAAACGGATCAAGACGGAAAAGAAAAATGGCGAGGCTCGCCTTTCTCTAATCGGTCTCCGCCACGCACATATATTTCGCGTTCATAATTACTGTTATTAATTTGCGTGCGGCTTAGGAGTAAAACGCGTGTAATCGCGGATGGCCAACGGCGCGTAATTTACTGCCGCAAGTCAATGCGGATATTAAAATAACTCCGTCTTTGGCGCTTTTGCCGAAGACGCGCTCATCGTCGAGGCATGAAAGATGTAGCCATGTAGTCCGCAGGTCCGGCCGAAGTTTCACATAGAAATGTGATAAAAATGTCAGGATGCTCGGACGTTCGGATCGGGAAAACAGGTGGTTGGCGGATCGCTCGTTTGTTCTCCCTTCCTCGTTCCCGTTGCTGATAACGGGGCTATCTCCCGGCTTGACCTCCGCCTCGGGAGCCTCGCGACGATTGTGCCATGTTGCATGCGGGTCGAAGTTTTGATCTCGAATAAAATGCGCGAACCACGAAAGAGGAGGATCAATGGCCAGCAAACGGCGAGATACGACTTTTGCGTGTACTTGGAACTTTGGAACGCGATAATGTCGACGTTCCACAGAAATCGAGCGTTAGAAATGGCTAGGGGAAGCGGGAGTAGCGTTATGGTTTCTCATCCAGCCTAGTGAGCCTCGACTCACGCTATAACACATACCACATCGATCGATATATATATATATATATATATATATATATATGCATATGGAAGCTCGACATAGCTTGAGGAAATTTCTTCCGAGTTATACGTTGGCATAGGAATGCACGTCCTTTCCCTCGATTTATGAGCGCGGTAAGTTCCGCCGTTTCGATTTAGAGTCTCTATATGCTGATCGAAGTTATGAAATCTTGAAATGTTTGCACAATCTAAAGTCACACTGCATTGGGAAAGTTGCTTCGCAATTGCAAGAGTAAAGAAAGAAATTTTAACGTGGCAATAGACATTTTATAAATATCGAACCTAGAATTAAGAAATATATTACTTTACCTATTCGCAATCTTCGTTTGTTATAACGCAACATTATTTCCAGCTCCAACATCTGATAATACCTTCATAAATTCACCTAAGATGTATATCGAAATTAGAGCGAATTGAAGTGACTTGTACCCGATGGTATCGGTGCAATTTCGCAAATCAATGGCTCGTAAAAGAAGGGATAATCTTCGAGATTTTTGCTGTCGCGTATCGCGCTAATTTAACATGGGTCTCGCCCACGCAGATTTCGCCAACCGCCGCATATTCGATCTGATATGATTACCTCTTCGCGTGTAAATGTCTCGCCGTTATCGAGCGAGCGGGACTCTTATACAAGAACGCGGTCAGTAAAAAAAAAAAAAAAAAAAAAAAGGGACAACTCCTGATTTATGGCGGTAATAACTCGGGCGTGCGAGTCACGGGTGAGGCGGACATCTGTTTGGATACTATCTCTAAATTCTCGACACGGGCGATCTCGGTGGCAGCCGCGGTAATGAGCACACAAATGTTATACATCCAGACGAAACGGACCGAGAAAAACGAACTTCAGAGGGACGTGCGATCCTTTGGCTCGCAGAGCCAAATTGGATGGAAATAAAAAATTATGTATTATGATTTGAAATAATTTCTCGTCGAATAATTAAAAATTGAAAACTTTACACGACGCGACTTTTAAACGATAGATAAACAACAATTACAATTTTTAATCAACAATCATTATTTTCAAGAAATTTAATCAGGATATAATTTAACATTTTTTTTTTTTAAATAATTTTAATGTTGAATGGTTGGGGTTAAAAAATATCCCGTCATATCTTCTTTCGTTACGATTCTAGAATACCAAACGTCTATGTTTACGTAGCATTCCTGAGTAACTAGATCGTTTACATTGGGCTCTAGGAAAATATTCGCTATCTCCCCTATTACGAATTCTGATTCCCTCTTGTAAATATTCCTTCCGATTTTCTCGTTCAATTTATCTCTCTTCTCCGTCTCTTCTCATCGGCGAGACGCGAGTGATTCATTCGTGTATGCGAGCAATTGTACATCGAGGATCATAGACGAATGGTGTGCGCCTGCTGCCGCTGTGTCGCCATAAGTAAATTACAGTCTCTTGGTTAATGTGCTGCGCACTACGACATATGGTCGAGATTGTTTGCGCTAATTAATAACATCGTGCGTCCGCAAGATTGTGCGTGCGTGTGTCTCTCTCTCTCTCTCTCTCTCTCTCTCTCGTATTTTTTCCGGTCCGCTGATGAAACTCGAATCCTGCTCGTGCGCAGTCTCAGCAAAAAGATGACTCGGGATGTCGGAACATCGCGAAATTGCATTAAATCCCTTTTCGTATTTGCCTATTCCTTTTCGTTTCCGTTAAACCGCGCGATAGCGAGTTAAAGTTAAGACCAGCCTTACTTAGCTGCAAAATATTATTCAAACTACTATAAATCACGATGGAATGCATAATATACAGTGGTATACTGATGATGAAATTGGATTATTACATTGCTTGCTTTCCCTATGTTTGCCGATCGAGTTCCGTTCCGCGAAATAACGAGCGAAATGCATAACGTGTAATCAATTAACGCTAAATGTGTAATGATACGCTGTGAGATGGTGCCGGATTGTCCAAACACCGGATACGCGTCCAAACATAGCTTATTTTATCATCGTTTATTGCACAGAGTGCATACCGGGTGCTTTACGATGAAAACGAAACGAGCACTTAACAGCTTTACGCGAGCGGTGTGACGTGAATAATAGTAAGCATTCCATGGCGTTGAAAAGTTATAAAAGAAACTCCTCGATAGATTTAAGCGCAACGGAGAAATCCCTAAGAGGGTGCTCAAAATAGCAGGCGAGATAACAACTAATAAACATTTTGACAGCGGATATTAAACAAGGAATAATATTTAGATAAAGGCGTTTAAGATCACCCGACGGTCGGTCGGTCGGTCAATAAATATAAGTAATGAATTATACAGATAATAATAAAACATTTAGCGAAATTTTAAGAAAATTAATCACAGATAAGCATGAGGCATTCCGCGCGTTTGAAAATATATTACATTTCGTACGCTAAACATTGTAATTTAATAATTAGCCGTCGGGCAATGGAATGGATACTAATTTATCGCGAAACTATTCCCGCTGGGATAATTTCAGTTCCGTAATTCCGACCTCGTTTCTCAAACGACTCACCTAGCTCTCTCTCTCCAGACGGGATGCCTCGCGGACAACTGTCGCGCAAAACGCACGTATGCGCTACGCGTCCGTATCAGTACTCGACGAGTTAATAAAAATACACGGTAGCGATCGATAAGGCGTTAATCCAGCCAATCCAAATTTTTATATGTCGCTTAAATTTACAGAGGACGTTCCACGCCCCTGTGTAATACCGCGTGCGTGCGGCACGTCACGCGCGCGTGCAAATATTCCCGATATGTGTGTGTATATATAGTACACATGTGCGACGCGCTTGCGGTAAGCCGTCGCGAAACATATGTGTACGTACGTACGTATGTATATAACAGCACATGTGCAAGGCCGACCTGACCGAGGAGCGCGAAATCCAGATAACAAAAGTGGCGTCGCGCGGTCTCGCGACGCGCGTACGTTACGCGCATCGACGCGAATCACGACGCGCTCCTTTCCGACAATAAGCGGCGTGAGATCCGCAGATGGTGGAGTAAAACAACGGCGCGCGCGCGCGCGCGCGTGAATCGTAAAAAGTCATCTCCCCGCGGCCGCGGCGAAGAGCGGAAAATGACGCTTTCTGTGTGTAAAACATCGGTGAACAACGGAAACTTTACGGTAAACTTACGCGATGATATTTCAAGTCGACACGAATCAGAAAGGCGTGGAGAAATGTTAAACTACAAAGAGCACACCTGTATTTATTAGCAAATTATTTCGGAAAATAGTAATAATAAAGTGAGAAGAGATATTTATATATATATATATATATATATATATATATATGAAACATATTTTTCAATCTATCCTTTTTTTTATTGGAACTAAAATAACGGGGTCTGCTCGCGGCTTGAATTAATAATATCGCAAACCAGCAATGGCGTGATCAATATAACGGCGACAATACATGTCACGCTCTTGGATATATTGGAGAATTAAAACTAATAGTTTTCCTCTGCGAAATAGCGCTTGCTGTGAGTCAATACGTCTTGCGTTATTCGATATATCAAAATGGCAAAATAATTGTGTTACACGATCCGCCGAGTCAGCTGAAGATGATCAATGGATCGATGACAAGAGGTCAGCGATATGTAATATAAGCATAGGAAAATGATATGAATATAATGCGATTACAACGTAAGACAATCGCCTATCCTGCTTACGTTTACGAAATACGTCGTATTAAATTTACGACACTACTCTTATCAGTAATAATCATTATCAGTAATAATCTTTTTTTGTCAGAGTTTGCTACATGGGGCCACACTCTCTTCCCTCCCCTCTCTCTCCCTCTTTAATTTGTTATCAGAGAGACTCTACGATGAAGACAGATCGATAAAATCAAATTTTTACAATTTTTATTCGTTCGTTTACCTAACTATAAGATAAAGATTCGATATAAATATAGTTCTTATTTAGATAACTTGAAGTCTATTAAATTCTCTGCTGAATGTAGTAAAAGTAATAAAATAACTAACTAAAATAATTTTGTCTAACTTTGTGCATAAAATGACATAACGAAGGTAATTACTTATGCAAAAATAAATATTTTTATCTGCTTATATTCACATGTAAAAGTGACTCTGCCACAAGAAAATAGTATCGCCTGTGTGTTTAATGAATAGCTCTGTTTAATGAATAGGAATAGGCTGAAAAGACTATAAAAATATACACAAAACTTCTCAGTCTCCTTCCTCTTCACGGCTCGAGCGAACTCGTCGGGCCGTGGATAACTCCGCAAAAGTCGTTACCTAATCGCTTAAGCTGTTACGCAGCCTCGGCAAAAGGCGTTAAATGTTTCCGTTTGTCCGGTGCGCGGTGTAAGGAAAAACAACAAGGTACCTTGGCAAAAGGTACAAGTCGTTTCCTACGCTCATTGCCGGCTTATACGCCAGCAGGTTCGGCCGGCATAAAGGGCGTATTCATTGCGACTTGTTCCCCGGTAAAACGTAATAAGCTAACCACTGTTTCCCGAGCGGCGAGGCCGGGAGAAACCGAATGCGAACAAATTGGGATCTCGCCTGCGTTTCCTGTCAGCGAACTCACATTAGGCGTAGCGCGGTACGCCCGCGGGAAAGCGGACTATTAGAGATGATCGGCCGGCGTACGTAATGTGGAAGAGGCTTGTCTCGCGGGATCAAGCGCCGGAACCTGTTCGAGTCGACATCCCTAATGGGATAATTGGACGTGGCGATGGTAACTGTAACGTAATGCAAGCTCCGGGCTGAGAGGTCGGGAGCGGGAATTACCGTGACAAATATATATTAGCGTGAAATATTTTTACAAGGGGAAAGCAATTTTTGCCTTCATTTCAAAATCCATAAACGCCCGCTTAACCGGGAAATCAATTTGTGTCAAACTCGATTATCGGCTTATTATCAAACTGAGACACCCTTATCTTAACGTAACGTCCTTATCTTAGATAACTAAGAACTATCTGTGAAAATATCTCATGTTTGTATATCCGCATTAAAAATATACACAAAGTGGACGCAAGGTGTTTTTCAATCGCGACCTGCGATCTCGTCACTATCGTACGACTCGCGTGAATGTTTGGAAAGTAAACGACGTATAATTAGTTAAGAAGCGCGATGCTACGAGAATGATTATATTGTTAGATTATGTTAATGATTTTGTCGCGAGCGGGAAAGGCCAGGCCAGTGCGAAAAATTCGAAATCGCACCGAGTCCGCATAGGCATAGCTACGCCAAGGTAGCTGCCTTGCCGTAGGCGAGAAAGTATCCCGACATGCACATAGTATGCATACATCGAGGTTGCACGTAATGCACGCGTGTTATAAGGATGCAGCGAGAGCTCCACGTTCCATATATACATACACAAAATGCTTATTTTAATCCTCGCCCTTTTAACCCCTTCACACTAAGACAGAACCATTAAATGTTTTCACTTGGTTTACTGTTTAGTTTCTTGAAAAATAAAACGTACTTTCACTGGACTCGACTTAGGTACGTCAGTTATTTTCATCTTACAACAAAATCGAAAATTGATGGCTGACAGTTATTAAAAAATTAATAAAAATTTAATCGGCATACCAAGACGGAATTCTCAAGACGTTGGGATAAAATGCAAGTAAAATATGCAAGATTAGAATTTTTTAAGACATATGTTCAAACGTTTATTTTACACTGAATTTTACTCGTCTACGTTAATGTGATATGAAAAGCGTAAAAAATAAATGTGAAATAAAAATTAAGCGGTATTACGTGCCGTGTACGTGATAAAGATGAAGTAATGCAGATTTAAATTGGCCAAAGTACCGATGTAAATTATGCATGTTTGTTTTCGCGACACCGAATGAAACGCACTGCTTTAATCCACGCATAAATACATCCCGCGTCCGCGGAACGCGCAATATAACTGCGAGAGATAATACGAGAGAATAACGTAACGGAATGTTACATGATGTGTGTGATGAGGCGTCACGTTTAGAAATTATGCGAGTCGATGGATATCTGATAGATTTTCACACGCAAAACTCTGTGTAAACGGCTGTTAACATCCCCGTAGATACGTCAACCGATAGAGCAATAGAGCGAATATGATAATCTCGTAATACGAGCAAGCCGCGGACTTTCACGCCGTTTCGTGTCGTGCATAAACGTCTAATGTCATACACAATGAGCGATATATCTTTGCGCGGAGAAGCCGATATAGCGAGCGCGATTCTAAACTCCTCAGTTTATGACAGTTTAGGAGTGAACACTAGAGAACCTGGGATGAATCCGAATACATATGTGCCTCACACACCTAGGTTTTCTCCTATGAGCTCCATTGCACAACACTGCCAGCGACCGTTTATCGAGCAATGTCGCTCGTGCTGCGAGCGTTGACGATGGCTCAACTTCTATGTGCATACGAATGTCGTGGAATGCACGTTTTTTCACGATAAAAATGCGAATAAATAACAACTGTGAGAGAAATACTGTGTATTATATCCTAACGTTATTTGCTAAGATAATAAGTAGGAAACGTTTATAATTTAAGCAACTATAATGCCGCGATTATCATTTGTCTATTTCTATTCGTGCATCGTAAATCTTTTCGAAAGGTTAAAAGATGAACAGATAAAAAAGTGTGAAAGACCGCATAAGAATTTTTTATATATAGAACTATTTTACGCGTGAACAATTCTAGAACAACATTTTAAATTGCACGCTATGTGCTCACTTTGTGTTTGCAGGATTTGGACTGGAATAAACTTGTCTATTATGTCTTAAGTAATTTTATGCTATTTGAACTGGGCAAAGTGTCCAAATCCAATTGATATGATTGGATTGTCCGAGAGAAGCTTCTGTCGCCGATAACTCCGTGAGGGTTTTAGCCTCATATAGTGACTCGCACACGTACACACGAGTGCATCGGTATGCGTGCTGCAGAGGTAGTAGGCCAGCACCATATACGGATCCTTCGTTCGTATCGTGGACGTTCGCAGAGAGGAGAGGCTGCTCTGGCCATTGCTCAGGCCAAAAGAGAGAAACATGAGGACCGGTACAGGTTCGCGTTTGCCACGTTCGGTCGTGTGACGTTCGTAGTGTCCTATATGCGAACTATATACGAGACGTCAGTCCACAGGGAGCGATTTCCTCAAAAATTAAAAGTTGTAAAAAAACTTAAAGTTCGTTTTAATTTAGTTTAAAGAAACGTTTCCGTGCCAATTATGACGAACATAGTAATATAGCTTATTGTTCACGCGTTGATAATTTGAATTAAAAATATACGAGAAAATAAAAGCTGGTTGAAGTTTGGCATGTTCTTGAAGCGATTTTTTTTTAAATAATTTGTCCCATTCACAATTTTCCACAGAGTAAGTAACGTTCCAAACTTCAAAATAAAACACAAGAAATATAATTTAATAAAAAAATTATAGGTATGATGAATTAAATGGTATGATATTAAATAAATTATAGATATGATAATACTTCAGAGAAGTAATTAATCAGAGGATATATCATACGAATTTATCTCTAACTAAGAATTAAAATGGTAAAACGACGTTGTCGATTTAATAGCAATGATCTAACATAATAAAATTTAAGATAACAAAAGTATTAAGTTAGTTTGGACTTATTATACTTTATATCGCGAAATCGTCAAACAACGCACGAAGCATCAATCCTGAAATGATGAGACAAAGAAAAAAAAAAAACGGAAAGCATAGAGGAAATGTTTTGAGTCAAACGTAAGAAGATTTCCCATTCCTTTTTCGTTCCGTTTGCCCGCGCGTGCATGGAACTTTGCCAGATGCAAACCACGTGTATAGGGTCTACCGGTCTCCTCATCTCCCCTGTCTCCCCTTTCCCTTTCTTCCTCTGTGGTCCACACGTTCGACCTTCGAAAATTTAAATCACGAACTCCCTCGCGCGCATATACACGCATGTCCGAGGCATTGGGCGCGCTTCGGGGTGTGGGTGAACCCGAAAACTGGTTTGTGACCCTTCTTCACGTCTCACAAATCGAAAGAAGCGAGCGAGGAATCATTACGAACGTTTCGTCGTAGCGAATGATAACGAGCAAAGCCTCATCCGAAGATAAGATACCGCGAAAGATATTATTCCGAGATCCCGGCGATAATTATCTAAACGTCTTCATCAGGAAATTTAGCGTATCTCGGAATTAAATATAGCTCTTGAAGTAGATATTATTCATGGCTCACGGAAATTAAAATAAATTTTGATAATGACAGACATATTTTTCTTTTTCCGTGACAAAATACTACATAGATTTTAATTGAGAATCATCACGTTAAGTCATTTGATTATGTCGCTTCCGGGAGAAATATCATACAAATAAATAAAATGTTACATAGATTTTAATTGAGAATCATTACGTTAAGATATATTTAATTACGTCGGTTTCGATAAAAGTCAAGCGAAATTAACATAACACGATTCTGGATCTCTATTCCAAGGCGCGTTTCACCAACACACATGCGTCAATTTTTATGTATGAGAAATTAATACATATACCCGTTATAATCTCTACGAAACTTAAGACATTACGATGCAAAACATTCAGCACGAAGCGTGAGATAAACTTGAGCAGATTTAAAGTTGTACGACTTATCGCCGCAGCGAACGAGCGTTCTGCAAAAAGAGTTTTTGAGTTCCGCGCGATTACGGAAAATTATTAACGTGCAGATAGAAGCGTGAGCGAGCAATGGCGATTTCGACACGTATCGCCCAATTTTCAGAAATCCGATAATAGATTCCGTTGCACGTAGGAAACTCCTGGGAAGAATAGCAGGTTTTTCGTGCAATGATCTCGAACTGCGTCCATATGCGTCCATATGCATCGTTGCCCCACTAAATAGACGTAACGCAGCATCCGCAACATCCATCATTACTCTCGAAGAGTTGGACGCACTCGTCTCGCAACCGATAAGCGATATTTTCGGCTCTACTGCAGACGTAACTGGCGCCGACAATGTTGTTGAACTCTCGTTTTTGTGCTGCTTTAAGAATTTATAATACAGGGTAATGGATTGCTAATCTTTAGAGACAAAGGTTTTTACAAAAACTTGATTCCGATCTGAAAATTTTCGACTACTTCGAGAAGCGAAAATGGAGAATGATTCTTTGAGGAGATTGAATCTCGAAATTTTTACTCAGGTTTGTACCTTTTACCTGCAGCTTTGCCAGACGATTGGTCTGATGATGATCTTCCGATCGTTATTGTTGTTGAATTTCATTGAAGTTATAATAGTCTTTTCAACCTTCAGAATACTACTGTGTATACCTGCTGCGTATATTGTGAGAGATTCTTTATAACATTGAAACATTTTTATACTATGAAATGTTTTTAAATATTGTTAGGCGTAAGTAAAAATTCCAGATTTTGCAAAAAAATTTAATCATTCAGATTAAATCTTAGCAAACTTCATTATAAAACTAAATGTAACTTTTCATTATTACACAGTTTTTTAAAAAAACTACAAAAATCTTGTTATCTATCTTTTTCAGGAAACTAGATTTTTAAAAACTTTTTTCTAGAGAAAAAAAGATTCTCGTACCTCAAGAATTGATTGTTAAAATATTCATACAGCGAAGCGTGACACGTTGACGAGAACGAAAAGAGACGTAGAAGAAATTCGCAAAATGCGCAAAAATCAAGGTGTAATGAAATTATAGGGATTATATTTGCTGGTCAGTATAATCCGAGACGAGTGAGATTTTTTTTAATGAGTTTCTCATTGCTTGTCTCACTTACACATGATCGTCGGAAGACATACATAATATGCATAACATTTTACGATCTCTTCATCTCTTTTTCTTTGCCAAGAACCACGAAGATCGTTAAGCAAAGTTTTTTAAAATTTCGATCTGCACTCAACAATACTCGACAATGGTTGACTGCGGGGTTCCCGAACAGCGAAGAGATTTCGCGCTGTTCGAGCCCTCATCCTGGACAAAAAGCGGCCCTTAGGTAAAGTCTGGAGATCGTCTTTCGGTTGAGACCGCAATGGCGTAGACGGCACAAAAGATCTCGGACACTAAATCAAAAAAGAGACACTAAATCAGACAGTCGATATCGATACCGTCCGAAAACGACTTCGAACAAGAGTTTACTGCCCTCGATTTCGCGAAAAAGCACTCGAATCATGCACTTATTATAGGTATTTTTTTATGCCAACCTCTTTTACGATTAAAAGAAATTGGATTCTGGATGACTGAACATCGGAGTATATGAAAACTTATAGAACATTTGACTTTTATAGCATTCATAAATAATCGCTCCATATCTCGAAAGTAGTAGATACAGTTCAGATACTAGCGTACCGTTATACAGAGAAAATGTTACATTGATACCATTATAAATTTCTCTTTCCGTCTTCAAATCGTAAATTGCCGCTGTTAATTCTTCACGATATATCGATAAAGCAAAAAACACGATTTCCCAATTTTTAACATGAAGAATAAAAAATTTTATATTTTAATGTAATGTTTGCAATTATCACTTTATTAAGGCACTAACTTCGCAAATATCTTTTTCACTGACGAATATATTAGCACCGTGACGGTCAGCGAGATTAACATCGAAACGAGTGAGAGCGTCAGTTTTAAATTTACATGACACCGCGATATTCGAGCCAGCGATTCGTCGCTACCTCGAGGAATATAATACCTACTCCTCACGATACCGGCTTTCCTTTGATCGTCTCGAATTCGTCAGCGCGGACGCGCTTCTAATCTGAACGGAGCAGATAAAGCTTTACGCAAGAGAGCGCGGAGAGCTCATGCTCTGTTCTCGGGATTTTGAGAAATCAGATATTTCTCTTTGGTCCCGAGGAAACGGAGCGGGTTGTAATTACGATCATCAACAATCTGAAGACGCGATTGAAAATTACGGTGTTATAGAGTGTAATTATATAGTCGAAATTTTAGTAATACAAAAGATCTAAATCTAAAGATGTTAAAGAAGATGACAAAAGTACCGACAAAAATATAAAAATAGATAATCGCAAGAATTAACACTCATTAACACTCTTTATCGATATAAAAACATTCATATAAATTTAAATTTAAATATAGCAGAATTATATTATTAGTTGTTAGTGACAAATGAAGATTTAATAATTTCTGTGAATCTGTATGAAAAATTATGCCTTTAATTGCAAGCCCAAGTGAAATTTTATCTAAAAATTTTCATCAGCAAACGGAAAAGATAATTTTAAGAAAAAAAAAAAAAAAAAAAAAAAAAGTAAAAATTGCATATAATATAATTTTATTAAGAAGTCTTCTGTTGTGTCCTTTACATTTGCGTAAATGTAGGCCATATAGCGTCTCAACCCGAAAATTCTGACATCTGTCTCCAGCTATACTTCAGCTTAATATTCCATATAATCCTATTACGATACCAAAATGCTCCTATAACATCTAACCGCTGAAGATGAAGGATCGCCGCGAGTCATGAGAATCGGTGACGTCCACGACCATAAAACTCGTAGCGGTAGGTAGGCAAGCTCCGACTCGTGCCGGATTTTAATTTATGTCGTGAGAACGGCATGTTGCGAAAGCCTTTCTTCGACATGGCGATAACTTCGGACACGCCTGGCCTCTCCTCTCATCGCGCGTCGCTCTCGGTACCGTTACTTTTTCCGCGATAAGTACGCCGGCCGATTAGCGAGCCCATCATCGATGGGAACTTATGGACACGTCCGAAGAGAGTATTGTCGGATCCCATCATAAAGTTACCTGTATTAGGACCGCGCTGTCCATTAAATGTGGTTAACGATATTCGTATTATAAATAATTTGTATTCGTATTATTATATATATATATATATATATATATAATAATTTTAATGTAACAAATATATGAATATTTAACAAAAATCGTAGTAAAAGCGTATGAAATAGAATATATTCACAATATTTGAAAATTAATAAAAGATATTAACCATACGTAATACGTTATTGAAAAAAACGTTATAAATATTCGCAAATTATATTCATAATCACGTATCCCAGATATTCTCGGCCTACATGAATATCTACCTGGATCTGCCAAAAATGTGGACCCGTGTATTGTACCGTAAACCTCAAATCAGAAATCCTCTCACGGCCACCTTTCACGCACCGAAATAAAATGACTACTTCGTTTCCTCGGTCGACTCGCAACATTTGGAAAGAAATCCCATTGTCCTGGTTTTCACTGGTTTGGCATGTTCAATCGTTCGTGTATAAAACTGCTCCCCCCTCCCCCTCCCCCGCCCTCCCCTCGCTCAAATCCAACGCGGGCGAAGAAACCAACGCTCGCGCGCTAATAAACGGATGTGTAAAGCAAATCGTATAAATTACGGTCGTTTTTTATCTCGCGCAGCCGTCATGCCGTTACATGTACTCATCAGTCGGACAGGTCATTACATCTAGACAGCCGGGTATACGAAAGCAGCGCAACATGCAGGCCGAGTGCGACACGACGTGCAGCGTGTTCCGAACACGTTTGCACGCGAATTGCGCGTGTATCTCGGATCTACGGATTTCACATTAGGCCATTTTACATTGTATCTACCTCACGTGTCGTTCGTGCCATTCGTGACGTTTGCATTCTCGAGTTGCTCCGAAGATTAACACGTAAATGTTCCGATTAGCGGCACGTAAATGACGCACGCGCGGAATCGAAATCGCAATAGTTTAATAGACTTGCAGTCTAGAAAAACGAATTTTAATCACGATTAATTAATTAATCATCGGATCACTGCGTTTCAGTTTTAGGTCAAATTGAAATTCTTAGTGGCTTCTTCCGTTCTTCTGTAACTATTGTGAGTAAAATGTAACTGTGATGAAAATTTTTTTTGGATAATTAACCTTGTGATCCAATTATACATGTGCAGCTTAATAATAATTAATCAGATTTTAATTTATTTAGTGAATATTTTAAGCACCACTGCAATACAAAAGGTGCAACTCGCGCGTCTCTGTTTTTTATTTGAAGTGAAATATTTGTTTACAAATTTACGACTGAGAGCCTCGAGTTTATTGCAATTCGTTCTACAGAGTGTCGGACAAATTGTTGCGTCACTCAAGCATTGATTGTGATATGTTTTATAATCCGTGGCACGCAATTAATGATTGCGTGAATTCTGTTATTGTTCAACGACATCGGAGGACCGAACCGAGAGAACTAAATTCAGGCCTCGGATCGTAAACGGCGCAACGTTCCTCTTCTTCTTTACTCTTCTTTTCTTCTTTGGAGGCACGAAACGTAGGGGACGCGCTTCGATAAATTATTCATGTTCTTACGACGAGTCGTGCTGCGCGAGGGACACTTTTATATAAATTTTTATAGGTCGTACAAAAGCGAAGTGGTTACGTCTTCGGGAACGACTCACGGTTTCCTCGTATCAATCGATCAACGTTAATATATAACATATTTTCTATTATTAATAATTGAAAACAAAGTAAGAACATATGTGTAGTACACAATGTTATTGTATATTATTCAAACCTAAGAATATCTGCGAAAACATTACATCTTTTTGCAAAATATTATATTAAATTTTTAAACGTTTCAAAAAAATTTCAATATTAATAAATCGTCAATGTATATAACAATGTAAACAAATCATAAATAACAATAAATAAATTCTGTATAATTTTTTAATTGATTTGTTTAATAATCCGGATAAATATTCAACATTTGGTGACGATAAAATTAAATCGAATTAATTTTGAAATGTGAATAATAATTAAATTAATCAAATTATTTTTAGATGGCATTCCGTTAATGTTAAATAATATAATAATGATAAAATTAATGATGGAAAAGCGAGTCAATAATATATATTTATATTAATATTTCAATATTTCGAAGTACTTTAAATTGTCACTTACTCGAAAGTTTAATTGATCATTGCAGTAGTATATTTACGATATTTATGAATCATCTATCCTGCTACTACTAAAAGATTTACTACAATGGAGACTAATCATCTCGGAGACAATTTAACTTTCGTAACATACCTCGTTATCTGTATGTGTCTTTTTGACACCTTACGTACTTACTAGCGATAACGAACGAAGTCTTAAAAAAAAAAATGTTATAATGCTACTATTGTTCAATTTTCTTCGATCTTCGAATATCATGATCGTTCGCTTGGGAAGAATAATACCAGCATCCTTTTGTGTACCAAGTGCCTCGAAAACGGCGTGAGACACAGGTAAAAGGCGAAGAGCGACCACAACATTGTGTGCACCTAACTGTGCGTCGAAATTATTACTATCGCGCTAATCACCACGTCGAGCAAGGAAATATATATGTTGCTCTCTCTCTCTCTCTCTCTCTCTCTCTCTCTCTCTCTCTCTCTCTCTCTCTCTCTCTTTCTCTCCCTGAACTTCTCTCTCGCAACTCCGATCCACTCTCGGGATTACGACCTCTGTCGCCGTTCGTGATTTGTATTGCTCCGGAGGCAGCTAGGCACCATTTAGAGTGAAGAAGATAGTTAGAGAACGAGAGGAAGAGAGAGAAAGGGAATGAGAGAGACACGGAACAGGCGACTCTAACACGCTGGCATAAACAAACTGGCTGAAGGGAGAAGAGAATCGGACTAACTGGATCGTTAAACGTCAGAATCTTCATTCGATTTCTCTTCCCCTTTCGTGACGTCGCGTGACGATGCGGACACCCGGTATACAGCGGAATCTCGCGCGCGAGATGTGCGCGGTGACGTGTCGAAAGATGTAAAAGCGCTAATGAAAGATACGACGCATGTAAAAACGGTCTACCCTTCGTCTCGAATGTTTACTCAAGAAACGGCGTTGACGAAGAAATACAAACGTGTCGCGCTCGAGCGATGAGAAATGAGGATAATTCTTTTCTTTTTCGTTTATTCGACGTAGAATTTTCATGCACACTGAATATATTTAATCACGTGTACAAAAATGTTGCAAACGTGAATGTTTCAATATGATTTATGATATTATAATAAAGTTAAATGATACCTAACTTTATATTTATACGTTAAATAATATACGATTAATTTGTTCACACTGAATAATGTTAATATTAATGTTGTAATAACCAGAACTGCGCGACTATGCAGTAAAATATTAATTATGTTATTAATACACACTTAATATTACACACTTAATATTCTTGAGGAACATCAATAACATGTGTCAATAAAAAAAAACTGTTCATCACCTCTGGGGAATCATCAGTTACATAAGAGTGTAAGATTTTAATTTACAATGTAAATTTGATTCGCGCTTATGAATAAAGTTGTAAATTGTATATAGATTGCATAAATATGTAAAAAAGGTTAACTACTATAAAAGGTTAAGTACTACAATAATCGCTATCACTTGATGTATGTCGTTTAAATTCGCGATGGAAAGAGGCTGCGACTGCCAATCTGTTTCATTAGTGATACACACTACTAAAAATTCGCGCCGGTTTCGTTTGCCAAAACAAACGGCGAATCATGGCCGCCCGGGGGATGCGCGCGATTCGGACTGCAACGAAATTGACGCTTCTCGTAGATTGCACGTGCGCAAACGTCACTTCGTGTCATTAATCTCAATCGAGAAGTCGTGATTCCTACTGCGCAAAAAACAAGGAAAAAAAAACAACGGAGAAACAAATAGCCCGCAGATCAACGCGCTGACGCTCGAGCCAGTCGAAGGGCGCAGGGGACGCGCTGCAAGTCAAATGACATCGAGAAATCACTTACCGGCACCAAAATTGAGAGAAACTCGGTCAAAATCAGCAGTCCCGCGGCTCCATGGCAGCGCCAATTTCCTTTGCTCGATGCACAATTGACTGTTCCTTATCGAAGTGTAAATAATAATCGCGCCACACCATGAAGTCACTACCTCGCATTCAGGTATTCACAAAGAGAGAGAGAGAAAGAGAGAGAGAGAGAGAGAGAGAGAGAGAAAGAGAGAGAGAGAACACGTTGTCCGATGGCGATCGATGAAATTTCCGCGATGGATGGACGGACGGACGGACAGATGGATCGCACTAATAGCACGCGCGCGAGGCGACGTGCCCGCGATTTTGGTTATCTACGATCGCACGACGCGACGCAACGAATCAAACGAAACCAATCACCATTGAGCGAAGCCTTGGCAGCTAAACGCCGACTGAACACGACGCGGCTGTCGCATCGGTTCCACGCGTCGGTCTTGCCTCGCCTCTCTTTCTCTCTTTCCCGCTCGCACGCGGCAAGGGTTGGCGGCGAGCGGTGGTGGAAGCCAGTTCGAAAGTTCGCGCAGCCGCCGCTAGGTTGGCGCCAGTCGACGTGCTCAAGAGCGGTCGACGCAAGATTGAGATGCCCATAGAACGCTGGGAGTCCCGGGAGTTGAACTCTCCCGGGACTCGAGAGAAAAAGTAAACCGTAAAGCGTAATAACGCATGAAAAAATATAATCTTCTAAGGAGTATGATAAAAATAAGAAAAAAAAAAAAAAACATTCAGGTATGTAGCTGAAAATGTGGAATAGGACCTTTGTGCTTTTTTTTCTTTTGTTTTGAGTTTATTTACTGTGTTGTTGCGACTCTGGTGGTCGAAAATTCATCAAGAAGAGAAAGGGAAAGGAGGGACCAAAATAATTAAGGAACAAAAAGACAATGTTACGTTACTCGCATTAAGATGAATCTGTAGAAAAATAGCGGGATAGCACATCACATATCTCATTTTTTATATCTCGTATTTGAAAGCAAGGAAAATAGGAAAAAAAGGAGAAGGATATATAAAATTGAGAAAAAAAGTATAAAAAATTGAAGAAAGGGAAAAAGTAAAAAGTAGAAGGTAGAGTAGGAAGAAAATAAGAAAGCAAATCTATATTACGATAAATGTAAAAACCTGTTAATTAATGTTTTAAGAAAAATATTACAAAAAACATAAAACAAAATTATTGTTACTTGTGAATGGAAAATATACTTTATATATTTTATAATTATAAATCACAAAAAAATGCGGTTATCGCTAAAAATTTATTTGATAATTTACACATATGTTATAAAATTTAATTTGTATAAATTTCTATAAAAATGTAAATGAAATAAATATTAACATTTTATTAAATAATATTTCGTGCAGGGTGATAATGATTACTAGGATGCCATGCGATGCGTGATTTTCAGAGATCGAGGAAAGAGGAAGCGGCGCACGTTCTTTATTAGTTGAAAAATCCTCGCCGCTCAAAGTTACATTTGCACCGCGGGAGATCCCTGCGCGTAATAATCGTAAACAATTTCTAATGTGTACATACGCGGGGCACCGTTAGAAATTCACCGTGTATACGACATGTATCTGAAGTGCGTATGCCGCAGAAGTAGCGCCGTCGTCGGGAACGAAAACCCCCTCGAAGCGCAATTCAAGAGTATAGGCTGAGAACCAGCTCTCTTTATTCTCTTCGCGGTCGTCCGTAGCCCGTATTAAGAGCCTCGCTTTATTAACAACGCCATGAATTGACATCTGCTCGTTACTTGACCATAGAAGTTCGCGGCTTCGCTTTAATCATCGCGTTAGAATCACGATTATACATCTCTCGCGCGATTATACAAGATATTCCTGCGCATATGCGTATCTTATCTCAATGATCTGTACATTCTCAAACATTATATGTAAATAAAAATAATGATATATGATAAAGTTTCGATAAAGAAGAAGAAAAGAATGCTCGATACGCTTTATTCCTATAAGAAATATCACATTTATTATGAGGATAATTGGTAAATAATTTGTATTATTTGGGTTACTAAAAGCACGTTCAGGTATGTCTCATGAGAAGTGTTGAAATTACTTTGAATGCACTTTAGAAAGCGACACTTGTAGCAAATATCGATTGGAACCACCAATCGCATATTCCAATGAAATGAACTGAGTTTCTCATTACAGGCGACAAACTTTGGATAATTAAACGCACGAACTCCTTGGAAATTCCATATATAAGATAGCTATATGTAGAAAGCATTTGAAGTAATAATATGTGCTAAATCATATGGAATTCAATTATATAAAATTCTTAATTTATAAGAATTTTATATATTATTCTCTTTTAAAAAATAGGTCAGGAGGTGTTCAGATTGGAAATAGAGACACAATTATATTTGTAAAAATAAATTCTCTTCCTTCGCTTAAAATATTATAATTTATATGTAATTATCATTTGAAAGTTTAATATCCAAAGAAAAATCGCAGAAAAAATTTATTTAAAATTGTATTATAAAAGAAAATATTTAGAAGAACATCAAGACTGTTATTATACTATGCTGCTTTTTTTTATTGCTGTATTCGTATCCCGGAATTGTATCGCGGAAAATTGTTTCTTGGTTGGACTTTGCGCTTAAGAAACCGTGCCTTTCTTCTACTGCTATTTTCTTGCCGTTGGTAAACAGGAGCAAGATAAGCGACCAAGGGATAAGGGACCTGTCATCCGTGACGAAGTACGTCCCGTCCCAAGGCTCGCTTCAAGGACGATAACCCTCCGCGAACTTGAGTCCGTTCAAACTGGACCCGATCGAGAGAGCACGGTAGAGGGGAAGACAAAAAGAAGACGAGAGAGAGAGAGAGAGAGAGAGAGAGAGAGAGAGAGAGAGAGAGCTTCTCTTTTCCTCCACCTCTCTACATCTTTCTTCGTCCTTCTCTCCGATCGTGCCCTTATGCGTCTTATTTCGAGAACAGGATGATTACGCATTTACGATCTAGGTTCCCCGCTACCTGCTGCCGCTCTGGCGGAGTCGAAGGTGAATATATATTATCGGGAGAGGCTCTCTCGGTGGAAGCACTCCAACCGTGGCCGCTCTCGCCTGAGCTACCTCGAGAGGGAGAGCGACGAGAGAGGAGGGTTCAAGGACGAAGAAGGAGAATCGGAGGAACGCTTTTACTATAGGATTGCGTGGGGGGTCGATGCGCGCACGCACACATCTCGGCGTTTAGGTATACCGGGAACGGTCGTAAGAAGAACGGCCGTGTGTTGCGCGGAGAAGCAGTTTCGGATCGGCATAATCCGAATTCGAAACCTGTTCCTGCCCCGTGGGTCAACAACAACATCCTCCTACATCCTGCCCTTCCTCCCGCGAGCCCCTCGGCAAACCGCCCCCTCACCTCGATCCGGCTTCGACCAGATGCGCGAGGTATGAAGAGTAACGCGTATAAACCCCCGGTGTCAAGTGCTCGGCCGATGGTTTACGTTATTTTTTCCAGGGTTTTATGGCTCTATCTCGCGTGCCGGGTGCCGGTCAGAAGCCCCGTGAACTCCAGCCCGACGCCCCTGAAACGTTGCGCAGAAGTGTGAACGTACCGCATGACTTGCACATTTGCACGCAAAAGCGTTCACTATGATTTTCGACAAGATGAATCTCTATCGTGTTTTTTTTTTTTTTTTTTTTTGAAGAACATAGAAATAGCTTTTTAAGATAGTTTTTCCAAGTTGAGTTTCGTATGCGATAAAAGATATGTTATTTTTACTGAAAGTCACTCGGTTTCTTAATGATCGACAAAGGAGCGGAAAAAGCGTACCCTTAATTCAGAAGGGAAACGCGCGCACGCATACGGCTTTTGCGATTGGAATCCCGCGAGGCTGAAAAGTGTACGTTGAACGCAACGCTATTGGTCTCCTTTCTCTCCAGGCGTAAATTGCAATCACGTCCCATAGGATGCTGCACCTCATACGCCTTCTTCGTGTCGGGGAGGGGTTTGCTCCGCGACGAATCAATTAGGCGCTTTCTCGCGCCGTAATTATTTGGATCTAAAGGAAACGCTGCGCACAGAACAGCAATCGACAACCTTGTCTATATCGCGCTTCGCAGGAGGCATCGTAATTTCCGCGGCGGATACACTCAATCTAATGTGGAGTGTTAAAATGGACTACACTAGATTGCTTTATCGCGGCACTGTAATAGATGGACGCGTTTTCTGCATTCGCATAATACGCGTTGATTGCCGTCTGAGGCGCTCGCGATCGATTGGGGGAAAATGCATTTTTATGCATTTTCTTGCAAGTCCCTCATTCGACTTCTTTGCAATTCAATTCGCGGCGTCTGAGGACACGAGTGATCGCCTCGAGAGATTCTTGAAGGGAAAATTGCGCTTTGACAGTCAAAGACAAGAGGATCGGATAGCTTCGATTTTGTTTACAATACGCTCGTTAGCGTGGCGAAATTTTAGAGAGCAGACACGGTGAACAAAGCGCCGGTTTAAATGTCTCATCGAGTGTCATTCAAATAATGCGGGTCATTGTTCGCGTTGATCGTGCTTGCAATTTGCAAGCGGTAATAATCGTGAGAAACACTTTAATAAATGAATTTCTATATTACCAAAATAAAATCGCCAATTGTCTTGCAAACAAAATTATCGTTAAAATAAAGTTCTTAACTAAATAACGTTCTTAATTACTCTCTTTACACAAATAATTAATAATTAACGTTTATAGAAATTCTTGAAAGAATTATAAATAGAAGATAAAAGATGGCAAGAAAAAGTTTAAAATAAAGTTTCATTTAAAAAGTAAAATTTTTATAAACATTTTTTTTTTATTTAAAAATTTTATATCATATTATACGTACGAGGTGTTCCACTCCTAACTTGTAAGAGTAACTTTTCTAAATAATATTTTTTTCCTATGACTTGAAATAACGGACATATTTTGAATATGTTATATTAGGTGGATATGGTATATTACTTGTATGTAAAATATTTCACAGAAACGTCACAAACGTCACGGACAAAGGTCTACATGATGGAAGATTATGACGTATAATATGCTACGCTCTTAAGAGTTAATACCTGTTATTTAATTACGCTCGTTTAATGCACGGATCCTATTATGTAACTGTGACGTGAATAAGGAGCTTGGACCAAATGGACAATTAGTTCGCAAAATGGAGCACATTGCGAGTGGGATTATCTTCAAGTTCTCTTTCATGCCACTATACCGGTGTACGTCTTGAAAGCCGGCAGTTATTATTGCGCTTCCCGTATTAAGCGTCTCACTGTGAGAGATGACCTTACGGCCTCTTATCGGCAAACTGTACTCCGTTCTGACACAGGCGCATAACGAACGTCGACGAGCGTATGCATGAAATCATGCTGCCGACAGTCCAACATATAGATAAACTTTGCTGATGACTTTTGACGACAACGACGATCTCACCTCGCAATGATTTCACTGAGATTCTAATTTCTAACTCTTCTAATTCTTCTAATGATTCCAAGTCCAATAATAACGTTTGCGGATACAAGTGGGTCGTGTGGAAAATCGGAAAACGACAATGATGATAGCGATCGTCGTGGGCGTATGAGATGTCGCTCTAATGAACGGAGCGATGTCATATCAGTGTACAACAGTGCACTCAAATTTGATTGAAGGTAACAGCTAGGCAGTGTTGCAAAGCGATTAGCTTAATCTTACGGCCGATTCAGGAATATCGCGCATGTCGGGGACAGCCTCCCCCCCCCCCCCGTAATGAAGATTAATATCCGTTAAGAGCTCAGAGACGCGGAGCGTCCTCGAATCTATTAGCCTCCGCGAGATGCGGCTAGTGTCCGTTCGAAGATCCATGTCGGGGAAGCGATGGAAAAAAAGGGGGGGGGGAGATAACGCGGGGAAGAGAGGGAAATAATTACAGGGAAGGCCGCGTCCGCAAGGACGAACGTGATGGAAAAAGGAAGTCGACGTAGCAACGTTTTCGGTACCTCGGCGAAAGTAGCCCGAACGTGAAATCGAATCAGCACAGTTAAGGCGCCGGCTCGTAATCCTCGAACAAAGGTTCGTCTGAGCCTCGCCACAGCTCGACAAAATTTCGAAAACACGCAACACGCTCACGCTTGAATTTATTTTACAGGACGTGGAAAGAATACAGGCAAGAGAAAGTTTCTCTATATATGTAGTACATAAGATTAAATAAAATGTGCGTGTCGCGCGTAACATCACTTTGCACATTAAGATCTTATCTAATGTTACTGCCACGATTTTAAATGTCCTTTTAGATAATATCCTTCTCTGGAGTTAATTTAATAAAAATGCATCGCACTCGTGTCATCTTACTCTCTACAATTTTTATTTTATATTTCAACGTTGTAAAATCAAATATGAAACGATGAATAAAATATTACCGTTATATCTGAGTGCACTTGAAATAATTTTTTATTTTGTCCTGTAACTTTTCCTATATTGGCCGATTAAATCGATATTGCAAATCAAATACAATTCCAGTTCGTCGAGATGTATTTTTTTCTCAACAAGAATGAAACGCAAGCAGCGCAAAATGAGAATGCGCGCGTGTTAGCAAGATGATGCAGCTGCGAGACGGTCATAACGAGGTTGCGAGGTAAAAATATCGATAGTGATGGATGGATAAGAATGATTAGAATCCCCGTCATTGAAAGTAATTTTCTTAGAAGTTCATTTTACGCATCAAGTGAGGGTGAGGACGAATTTCGTTGCACTGTTGCAGATTGATCGGAGCGTAAATTCGCGAGTCATCATCTCGCATGTAATACGTGCCTGTAGCAAAAGAGTGTAATAAGTGCAAAAAGAATATATCAAACGTATCTTCAAGAATGATGACTTAAACGTGCACTTTATATCGAGGTCTTCTACGGATTCAATGAATCGATGACGGAACTTCCTCGATATGGTTAATATACGTGTTGCATAAACAGATTATCTCTTATATCATTAATCACGATTTATCTCCACTAGACTGATCTCACCTTCATTTTGTTATTCTATTTTTAGAGCGAATCCCACTAGCGAAATTATTTATCGCCGTATTTATCAGATAATTATCACCTATATCGCTATTACAGCTTATCATTCAATCGCGCGCGAGTAAACACATAGGTATTACAACACCTTATAACAAATGCATAAAATGTTAAATAAAATTTATCAATTTTATATCCGCCGTGTTAATCCTTTAAAAAAAATCTGCAACTTTAAGGTGCGTGTAATCGAGAAAGAGGAGAAATAAAGAGGAGGAGAAGAAAAAAAAAAAACAAACAAACGCACGCGACCAACCGCGGCGAACGAAAAAGCTGACGTCGCTGGCTCGAAATAAATCGCCGGTGCTTTTTCTTTACGGCCGCCTCCTACGTCAGATCCTCTTACGTTCAATCGTCTAATCGGCTTCGCGGCGCGCATCTCGTTACCTCGTTGCGACCCACGACGTTTAGGACGATTAGGGCCCAGCGTGTGACGCGATTAAAAAAAAATCCCGCAACGCAAGCCAGGGGGATTGGAACCGGTATGAATCGGGTGATTGCAGATTCTGACGGTATAGGAGTGATCTCTCTCATTCGAGATCATCGATCGAAACAACTGACAACTGGGTCGCGGCGAAGTTGCGATTACGGGGGACGCCCGTAATTGTACACGGAATGTGCAATCACCGTGCGAGACGCTTCAATATCGTGCACCGGGGGGGGGGATTAATTGGAGAAAATTTTTAATACGAAAGTGTCGACGTTGCAACAGTTTTCGAGATACGAGCGTTACAAAGTCGGCCGATCTCGTCGAATTTCACGCGCATCGATCTATCATACACTTGATTGATTTTTGTAGTTTAGGTGAAATCTGCATTGCTCAGCCAATTTTGCCTTTTGATCTTTTACGTGCTACATTATACTGTATCGATGCTCGATTAACCGACAACTTGATTATATATATATACTTTTTAATAGAAAATCTTATATGCAGATTTTATTTAATTATATATATTAAAATGTGCGTCATGGAGAAATCTTCTCGCGCGTTCTCGTTCCACATTATTTAAAATAAATTTAATATAAAAGTATATTACGTAATTATTAATCGAGTGAGGTAAGGAAGTTTTGTAAACCAAGTCCCTTCTTGACCACGTAAAAATTGAGGTACAATTGAGATAAATCTAGTTATCATTACATAGTTATTTCTACAATACTTTTTATTAATAACTGTGATCTTAAATATTATCGGCAACAAAATTAATAAAAACAGATGTTTTGTATTTAATTGTATTTAATTTTTTTTTTAAATGTACTCTCTTATTTTTACTCTTATTTTTACTTTTATAAAATACAAAATGCTTGCAATCCAAATGAACAGGAACAAGCAATTAATTTCGTGAATAGTACATAACGCACATATAATAAATATCACTTACCCCTACTTGATTTGTCGAGATGGTCTCCCAGGTCTTCTTCTCCTTCTTCCATCATTCCTTTATGACACACATTCACTCATGAAAACACAATAATTACACGCGCACTCATTTCCAGAATATAAAGAACGCGCCGATATTCAGTATGGCACTCTCGACATTAATTGAACGCGATACGCACATTATTAAGATAAAAGATTAACGCAAAAACAGCACGAAAGCATTAAGCTACATTCCGTTTGGGATTCACATTTTGCAATATGACGTAACGTACATTACTTCGAAAATCGCAATCGCGGCTAACTAAATACGGTATTCGCCGCAATAATATTAAATCCATTCTATGCTTCAATGTACATATACTTATACGCATCTTCCGTGCTTTGAATAATAAATCGTTCAACACGTTCGCGATACATTCGAAATTTCTAAATTTACATATTATTTATGAACGAGCGATAAAAGCACGGGTTTCCATTATTCGAATTACGCCCCACTCGTATATTACGGCTTACGCCCTTAATACGGAAACAATTGCATTTAAAATCTGCGAAGTAATCATTCATCCGTGAATATTGCGATAGAACAGAAATTCATAATTCTCATCCTCCGTTGCGAATTCTATCTAATGATTCAGTCCGGCGGGATATGCGTTTTTGACATATAACCATCATTTCGTACGTACGTTTAAGAGACGTTAATTAATTATTTGCGCTTGTTAAAAATTGTAAATTACTCGTGTGAGAACACTCGCGTTCTCCTTCTAGTACCTGCCGCGATCGCGTTTCGAGAAGTATAATAACATGTTGCGATGTTCGGAGTAACAACAACCTACGGATCCGAATTCCGTTGTAGCGACAACATATAAACAAAACAATGTGACGTTCGCCGCGCCGCAGAACGAAAATATCACACAGAATACCACGTGCCAATTAATAATTCGTAATATTCAATATATCGGAAAATATATAACTGACTGAAAATTTTTTTGTTGCATTTTAAATTAATTTTATTGATCGGATACGTACATATCTTGTTCCTTTATGATCTCTTTAAATAATGATTAATTCCGTTAATTGAGAACGATTTAAAAGTATTGTCATTTGACTCCTAATTCGAATATTTAATTGTAATTTGATTAATGTGCGTAATTATTAATCACGGTAATAATTAGTCGTACATGTTAATTATTGTCAATTATACATAAAGAATGTTTTCACATTTTTTTTCCTAATACTCGCTGTTATCGCATTTCAAGAAATAATGACTGCAAAAAAAAATACTGTCTATCGACTCCAGTCTCGCGATAACTTACACAACTTTGCGTAAATAAAACAGTATGCTGTACAAATTTAAAAGCCAAGTGCTATGTACCAATTTATCTCTGCTGTGAAATGTCAAGCGTACAATAAAATAGATACGCCGAAATGAAAGCTCTATTCTTCGTATTTCAAGTCAATTATTAAACAAAAGTGATTGAGAGATATATAACTCTTAAATTATTCTATTCGAGGTATTTCATATTCAAATTAAAATATTCCGTTGAGAGAATGGAAAATAATTTATTTATTTATTGTATTTATTATATTTATTAAAATAATTTCTTTACATTTGGATAATATAAGAAAATAAAAATGTTTATTTAATAAAGAATATTTTTTTTATAGCTTTGCTGATAAAGTGAAATTATATACAAATTCTTAAAGATTTTGATATTTTTGTTAGGTATATTTTTTCTTATTGATTTTATGTCGTATTTTCAATATTTAATTCGAACTCACGAAACGATGATATATCGGTCGACCACGTAATTCTGCAACACGCGTGAGATACGTGCTCGCGTGCGATTCGTTGGCTGCCGTTGCGGAAAAGTTGTTTTCTTGTGGCGAGAAGTATAACGAGAGCTCGATATATCAAGCGGTTACGTCGACGGTCGTCTCACAAAATTACAGTGGTCCGAAAAGGCATCACGATAAATCTCACCGACGCATTTTGGTCTTCCGCGTCGCGATCGCCGAAGGCCGCGCAATTCGGGAGAAATTTGATACGCGCGATTTATCTCGACTCGACACCTCGCGTTATCCTTTTAATGTCCGTGTCTGATCGAAAAGATGATCGATGCGGCGGGTTGCGACGATTAAAGAATTCTAAAAAAAAAAAAATAAATGTCGTTGTTATGGTTTAATGAAAGAATGATGTCATTTAACTTAATTTGCAACTATTGCGTGCAACGCAATATAAATATATTATATCTTGCACACACATACATATATATATATGTGTGTGTGTGTGTGTGTGTGTGTGTGTGTGTGTGTGTGTGTGTGTGTGTGTGTGTGTGTGTGTATATTTATATTTATTATATTAATAAATCTGTATATTATAAAATATTGTTAATTGAAAAAAAATCTAAAAATATTAACAACTTAACAGAAATCAAGAAAATATACATATATTTTGTTTGTGAATTTTAAAAATTGCTTTTCTAGTTTTTCTAAATAAAATAGATGTTAAATCGATCCGCATCTTTCATTTCTTAATCTTTATCGCTATTAAACATTACTGTGGAACAGCTTTTTTTTTTTTATTTCTTATAGTTTCTCTCTGCTAGCTTCATTATCTCCCCAATGACGTTACCCGGCGATTCTACGGAGAATTCCGCCGAAGTTTTCGCACTCACTAGTTTCTTTAGTTACCGATTGTGCGATGTGCGAACACGTACGTACACGGCCATGGCGTAACGGCTTCGATAATATCGTTACCCGAGAATGTCAGTTTGTGTATATATATAAGTGCAGAGAAGCGGCAAGGCGCGACAGAACGTTAGCAGCGCTTAGTTGCAATATTGCCGATCACCGTTCCGCCGGTGCACGCGGGATAAGGCAGCATAAGGTGCGGTATCCGCTGTGATCCAACCGGATCTCCTTTTACGCACTTGGATTGTGACAACTGCGGAAAAGGCGGCTCAATTTTCTCCACATACATCGCTTGTTTAGCGAGCGGCGAAGATCCGGAGAGGAAACCCGAGACAAAAATGATCAGGCAAGTCTACACCGTGCTGATCGTTGCATTATTGGCCAGGTCAGTTCTTCTCTCAACAGAAATACATCCTACTATTTCGTTTTCTCTCTCTCTCTCTCGGATTAACCGGGTAAACGAGCACGAACAAAAACGAACGAGCAACTTGCTGCGAGTTACTTCTGAAGCTGTTTGAGTTTATTGAGGCAAGTTGTTGTTCGTTCATTTTTGTTCCCGCTTGCTGAATTTGGTTTTAAACGCCGATAAGTTGATAAGATTTTCCAGTTAAATACGCCTAGTAGTTAATGTTTTGTCAATGATAACTGTTGTAGATGTCGCGTCATATCGTCGTTTATTCTTGATTAGCACGTATGAATCATCGCTTTGCATAGGTGTGCAAACTATATAGTTTGCCACAATTACGCAAGCACGAGCAAATAACAACGAAGAATACAGTGCATTATTAATCTCTAATGGTTTTTTTCATTAATCTCTAATGGTTTAATCTCTAATAATCTTTTCGTGTTGTAGTGCGCGTTTAGGAATGGGCGCTCCGGATTGGTCGAGCGATTTGACACGCAGTCTCAATCGTATGACTCAAGATATTAATGAACAAGTGCAACATTTTACCCGAAATTTGCACGCGCAAATAGAGGAAAACGTACAGAGGTCATTGCAACCGGCGCTCGAACAAGTTCAAGAAACAATTAACAACTTACCGAGAGGTAATCGATCGTAAGATATTTTTATTGACTGACGTTTCATATTGGGATCACGTTTGAAAGCGTAAATATGTAATAAAAATTAACCAGCTATTTAATAGCGTAATACATAATTTAATTTGCATTTAATATAAAGAGATAATCTAAAAGAGAGAACATAATGAGAAAACATAATTAAATCTTTACTCAGTTTATGCATAATTGATCTGTTAAATAACGGAGATATAACAGAAATCTTGATATCTTTACTGAAGCTACTCATCAAATTAAATAGCCGCATTACTTTCTTTTACGTCGGATTATTTTTATTATTGATTCTTTGTTCAATTTAACATCTTTTAAATCTCTATTTAGTTTATTTAATGTGTATTTAATGTTTTTTTCCAAACATATTGAACTTTAATATTCTTGATTATTCGAGTTATTTTTCCATTTTTATCTTAATATGTAAAAACGTAATCTCTTTCCTGTCGCATGCGGAAGAAAGGTCAACACGTTTACATAATAGTTCAATGCTTATCGGCATTCTTTATTGTTCTTTTTCTTAAGAAAGATAAAGAGACGGGAATTCCAAAATCACATCTCGTTTGCCGCGCAGTCGACGTTTCCTTTCACCATCGGCCATGATACGGAGCAGACACTTAGCATTCTCTCCTAGAGATCTCAATGCGGCCGGTGTCTTTTTTTCCGCTCGATCGGCCCGTTAATTCGTTACCGACGTTTAATTCCGCGCGTTTATCTATGCAATTAGCGCGTAGCTATATCCTCGAGCGTATCGAATCGAATCGCGTTATCGGCAATGGACATCGACAAAAATTTAATCGCCGTGAAACCCATTTGAAATCAAGCGCCGACAATTGATGACATTGTAATTTAAAAGCAATTACTCAGGAATATTATATGAGATTGTTCATTAATGAGATTGATCATTATATGAGATGTCTCTGAGAGTTGCTAGCTCGACTAGCTCGAACGAAAGTCTACTGCCGTATTATGTTATCGCTAACTGACTGTTATCGGTAACCGATGAAATTACAGTTTCCAAGAAACTTTTCTTTCCAAATGAGATGTCAAATTTTCTCTAATTTCTCCTTTGTTCTCAGATGCACATGGACGTATAATAACAAATGGCAATATAATAAGCAATGGCAATATAATGAGTATCACTTCTCAAAACGGTATATCGAAAATAGTCATGTCCGGTCGCACACCAGATGGAGAACCGTACGTGCGCATTATCGAAGAACGACACGAAGGGAATGTTCTTTATCACAGCGAAACTACTTCCAATCCAAAAACAGGTGCCTCTGAGAGCATTCGCTGGAAATTGGACCTCGCAACTCCAGGCGCCAAGCCTGAGATTCTGACGGATGAGAAATAAAAAATATGCTTTTATTATTATATCCTGTATTACGTTGCATCACTTGCTTTGCTTAACTTTTATATAAGAGAAATTATGCTTAATTTATAACAAACTTGAAAAAGAATGATAAAGTTATAATTGTGAAGTGTTAATAGATAATAAAATAGATAGTAGGAGGAATTACAAGTTTCAACTGTAGAATGTTTTTGAATTTTTATTCTTTGGAATCCGGCAGAAAAATATGTTTTCTTTGCCATCCTGGCGTTAAGAAGGTACTATTACGTCGAAATATGTTTGATAAGCGTGCAGCTTTGCACGCTTCTCGGAATATCGTTATCTCTCAGACGAGAAGGCAGACCGATCGTAAAGTGCGACAATAAAATCATGAGTTATGCGGTGGGGAAAGTCACACAATTATCGAGTTGCGCAAACTGACGAAGCGGAGGAAGCGACGAATTTTTAATTACGATTTTGAGGAGGCAGCTTGGGATAGTAAATTTTAATTAAAAGAATATACATTAAAATTATCAACTTTACGGGACTAATCAATAACCATTTATTGGAGTTTCCTATTACGTGTATTCAGCTGAATGAAGCAGTGGTGACAAAAATTTTCCCAATTATACTTCACTACCGAATATGGCTTTTCTTGAATAATAATAAATTACTAATGTTTTTTATATTTTTCTTAGTAAAATTAATTATTGTAATAAAACGTGGCATATTATTATTTTATTTCTTTCAACCACGCAGTAACAATGTTATTTAAAAGTTTAACAATTGTGACGTAAAAGAATAATATATATTATTTTCACTATCACGCATTTTATGTTAAAAGAATGCTTAATAAACAAACATAAACAGTTTACGTGACGGTGATACGTGATTGATGCGTTTTGACGCGTTTTATGTCCGTTTAAAAATGTTGTAAATGTTAAAATCATTATGTGTGTTCGTAAAACATACGAAAATTTATCATTTAACCATTATAAAATACGAAGTGGCCAAAAAGGCGGTCGTTTCAATTGGGCAAGGCGAAGAAAAGTGATGAATAAAAAACAGGCATAAATTTGCGAGAAAGAGGTTTGACCAATAAAGAATCATTTGTTACGATATACGACTACGAAATTTTCAGGAAGACATGGGTGGATACCGTTCGTGTTTCGACGCATATGCAGAATATATGTACGAACGTGATACAAACGCAATATACATGTATATATCTTTTTTTTCATGCAATGGCGTCGATGCAATTCTATCGAACAATAAAATGTTATTCAACGCATAATTATACTTATAAGTGCCATTATCAGTAACGATAAAAATATATGCATGTTCATATTTGTGATATTTCTACAGCTCTTTCGTGAGGACGTTTTATTTTAACGTAACTGCAGCATTCATTAACATATGTATAGAATTTTTTAATATGCTCATAAATGTCGTTAAAGGCTGCAAAAACATCAACAGCATTATTTTCCTTCGCGTTTTGCCATAAAGTAACATTCATCACGACGCAATTTTTCACGATTTTATTTTCATGTAAATGAAATCTGGCGCTAAGTTCATTTCCTAGGTGAGCAAAAATACGTGAATTTGGCGACATTGAAAGCAGAGAATTACAAAAATTATGAGAAATAAAATTATGAAAGCAGCAAAACGAAACACATCCTGAAGAGATATGTATCTTGCTCGTAAATATTGGGTTACTCGAATAAAAATGAATAAAAACGAAAGTTACAGCGGTTTTATGAGCGTGGAAGGCGAGCTTTCGAGGTGATACGTACTTTCTTCCCACTTTCTTCCCTTTCGCCGTTCGCTTCTACGCCCTTGCCGATAGAATTTACATACGCATACAAAGGGATACGTAATACGAGACTCTCTACGCGCTTCGGAAAGGGATACTCCCACATGAGTTTGGTACGTGCGAGATCGCTCGGTCGGTTTTCGATTTTTCTTTTTTAATGGATGCGGGATTATTGTCTACGCGTGACCACGAAACTCGTGGGCGTAAAATGGAAGGGACTGTCGTACATCAGTTATAGCCCTTGAAATTTGATTACCTTGTAATATAGAAAATAGTGAAACTGTAAACGTGCACTGATAGAGACGTATATATACACATTTAACTGATCTCTTCGTCATCTTTTTTTTAAAATAAATGTTCCGGAAAAATACTCGTAACAGAATCGATTGATATGAGTGAATTAGAACTTCTGCTTTCATTTAAAATAATCTATGAATATGATAATTTAAATGTATAACGATTTGGAGATAATTTTTATTGAAATTATTATTATGGCGCGATTGTTGTTCATTTTCACATCTTTTTCTTGTGAGAAAGATATAGAATTAATCAAAATATTTAGCTTACATTATAGTCTTTGAAAATTTATTTATTTTTTTCTAAAGAATTTGAAACATTTGTGACATTATAAATGAAAAATTGTTCAATTAAAACATTTTACCTTCTTTCTTCCCTTCATCGTTCGTTCACGTAATTTCCTCGTGGACGGTCGAATAACTAAATGCGTGTTCTCGGGCGATGTACAAAATAAATATTCTTTCACCTTGCACATCGACAATATATTTCTGCCGTGAGCGAAACGCACGGTTTTCGAAGCGAAACTTCTGTTTTCCTAATCAAATTGAGTGCTTTTAAATAGCCAGCGAATAGAATCGGGATCGCGAGATACAGAGGTTGTTATTCGAAAAGCCATGCTCACGAGATACGCGCGAGTATTATTTTTGTATTTTACTTCTTTTTTAGCGCATTCTTAAAGTTAAAGTTTCACGGTTAAGTTATTAAAATGCATGACTCTCGCGGAAGCTCGACGAGATGAGACCTTTACAGCGGGAACATCTCGTTAGGGATGTTAATTTGTCAGGGCCGGTGACACAGGGATTTCAAAATACGTTGTTACAGATGGTAATCGTCGGAAGGACATAGAAGAGTTCTCCCGGTGCGATAACGGAAGCATCGAGACGAAAGGAGAAGCAGAGAGAGAGAGAGAGAGAAAGGAACGCGCGAGTCAACGGAATCCTGATTTACGAACAGGTATGGAATCCATAGGAAGACTTTTTTCTTTCGTACAGAAAAAGGGTTTCCTAGAAGAAGCAACGTTTAAAATATGGCTCCCGCCATTGTGATATAAATGCCGTAAGAATCGCCGTCGCTTTGTCCTTGTCTCGTTTAACACGAGAAAATATACGGAGACTTCACATATGAAAATTTTTTTATTTTTTTATTTTTTATTTTTTTATTATTTTAATACCTGGAAATAAGATGAAGAGAAATAGCATTATCTTAATGTTTATGTATGATCTTCAATTTTTCTCTTGACATTTAACGCATTTAATAACGCAGATAGATATTATTTGATAAAACTGTTTTAATAAGATCTTGTAAACTGTCTCTTACATAACGTAGCTCAACAGCAAAGGAGCTAATTGCTGAATGATCTAATTGCTGATAAGATAGTTTTCTACTTACGCTGATTTCAGAATCACTCTCATCGCTACGATTACGCGATAATGAGTCGGTCGATGTCTTCATTCCATGTGACTTTTTATATCAAAATGCCACGATAACGGCACTAATTACTACGGAGATAGGGTAAAGATATTTACGTGTTCTTCTTCCCCATCTGCACACACACACACACACACACACACACACACACATACACCATACCCCCCCCCCCCACACACACACATACACGTGTTGCGAGTGCAAGATGATCTGGTCTCGGAAGTAATAACGCGCGATTGTCCTCCTTTTTTGGCCCCCCTTTATATCTTCGGCCCAAAGTGGCAAAGTTTTTCGAAATTTCATCTGGACTCGCGTCTCCATCGCTATATTAATTTCTACTTTATATGCCGATTGCAACGGCATGCTACGAACCGGAGCATGAACGCGCGTCCCGTAACTCATCGGAAATTATGTGGCGCGCTTCGATATTTCGTTACTTTACGAGGGTGCAGCCTCGGCACTCCTTCTTCTATTCTTCCTCTCTATCTTTCCATTTCACGTTGAGCTTTTCGGATCATGCGCGAGTGGATTTCAAAGATTGGATGCGCTCAGAAATTGAAGAACATGGGATTTCGAGTAGATTTTCGATTACCAATTCTGTAAACGCAAAACTATACAATGATAAAGAACGAACGCAAATATTTTTACATTTTTAATTTATTTATTTATTAAATCTGTCAAAATTTTTATTTATCGGAATCGTAATTACATTAAAAAAATTTGACCGAAATATTCTTACCTTCATTTGTCCATAAAATGGTAAAGTAGTTTCTCCGACGAATAATTTCTGTGAAAAATGCTATGAAACAATGCTATGACAAAAATGCTATGAAAATCTCAGATTTATTGGTTGCGACATATATATATATATATATATATATATATATATATATATATATATCTGATAATCTCGCCACCCGATATTTCTCCCGCTTATTAACGCCGTCGATATTATCGGAGGTCCGTACGCACTCAGTCGTATTTTTCGCGATTTTATCACCGCGCGCTCCTTTACGGTAATTTAAGCGTTGTCCGCGGAAAACACACGCAAAATACAAGGCAGTAACCCAATGCGGTTCCCGTGAACGAGCGAAGTCCCGGACGATCTTCTCGCGGGTCCCAACACAGAGTTTCACTCGCGCTGAGTGGCTACCAACTTAATTTCTACTTTATATACCAATTATGCCATCTCGAAGCGCACGACTACGCGATACGATATGCGGCCGTTCACTTCGTAACTTCTCGCGAATTATGATCGGCATTACCGCTTCGACGTCTCGTTAGTTTACGAGGCAAGCGAGTCCTCTGGCCTCCCTGGTCAACTTCGATCGCACTTTCCCGATTCGCCCGCGGCCCCTCGTGTCGTGTGGACGTTTCGTTTACCGTTTCGAAGCGTGACTAGGATGGTTTTGGCCATTAGGTACTAATATACTGCCATAGGATGTACGAGCTTGGTTTTTAATTTAAAAAAGTGATAAACAGACTCATTTGCTTCGAGACATTGAAAGCCCCAATGTCAAGTTTTAATAAACTCCTTATTAAATTTATCATTACCTTTCACAATTTCATAGTTTACAATTGTCGTCGTTTATAGCTTTCAAAAGATCATATCGCGTAGTAAATTAAGCTCTGAAATAGAAATAGAGAAAGTTCACCCTTCTAAAATGTTTCTTGCCAGAGAATTAAGTCTAGAGTTATATATTTCAAACCGTACATTCTGATATATTTGATCCTGGAGTGAATATAATGTAAAATATAAATTCTTTAAAGCGCGAAAATGACATATCATGTCAAGCTATCGAGGGGTAAAAATATCGTAGGGAAAATTGATGAATCCCAGCGATTTTCTACGCGGAAATAGACAAGTTTACGCGTCGCAAGAAAACAAACTGCTTTTTTTTTTTAATAAACGATAATCTCGATGGTGTCTTCACTTTCCATTACATATTTTCTTATCTATGATGACACAATGGAGTTATAAACTTCCGAGTTAGAATATTCACCGAGCGGCACCGATTTTACGGCTTATGGCTTTACTTCTTTACGACCTCTTATTTCCAAGGGACATTTTACATTTAAGCGACATTTCGTACTTGCATTTATATCTATTCCCTTGTATTATTCTTTGAAATAAGTTATCGCAAGTAAAATTTACTGATAAAAATAATTTAAAGTTGTAAACAAGTTTTGCTAAAAATATTTTTTAATTTAACATGAGAGTGTAAAGCAATCTATCTTTATCTTTATCTTCTATCGAGCAATTCTTTTTGCGTATAAATCTGAGAATAATTTATTTTTCGATATTTCATCACGTAGTGATCAGATCTATTCTTTTAATTACATTTTTTATTATTTATAATGTCGAATTTTTCAAGGAAAATAAAGGTATTACAAATTTAATTTTCTTTGAATAAATTTAGCTGTATATTCTGTATTTCTATCTGACACCGTTTAATTAAAGTATTACGACAAATTCCATTCTCCTATTAAACAACCTTTTACACTTTGTAAATATTTAAGACATCTTTTAATTAAAATTGAATAAAAATTATAGGGAGGAAACAAGAATTAGATTGAAAAGGACGTTTTTCTTTTCTAAGAAACCTATAAAACGACTTTTCATCTTGTTATCCGCATTTTAGTTTGCGTTTAATTATCATTAGAATCGAAAAGACGGGGGTGACAGATAGAAACCCAAATCTCGTTAGCGCGTGCTTCCCTTTCTCGTTTATTATTCCATCTTCCCTGTTTCGCCCTTTAATCTCCGAATGCGTGCGATGGTTCTTAGGAATTCCCTGATTAGTTACCTTTCATATTAACCAAGATGAAACATTTCTAATGTCTCGTAAATTTCAAACATATCTCTAATTCACTTATCTTTAATTACGTTTTGCAATTAGTTGTTAGGAATTTTATCCTTAAATAATATGAGATATAATTCTTCAGTACCTTCATATAAAAGTAACATAATTATCATACTGTTATCGCAGTAATATTTTATATTTCATCATCGCAATTATTTGTCGCCAATCTGACAAATACATAATAATAATGTTGTCATGCTATGTGTACATAAATATAGTATTTTTTAAATATTAGTACTGTAAAATATTATAATTCTCCATTATTATGATAATCTGCGCTATGTTTAATTATTGTATTAGCATTTCTCGTTTAGTTTACCGCTTGAGCAAAACTTCGTATCTTCCCCTCGCAAAGATATGGAAATATATGGCGTAGAGGAGATTCTGTTTAGGAGGTAGATAACGGCGTGCAAAGTATCTCGCGATTATGCGTGCCAAAGTGACGCACCGAGCAGAAAGGGATATGTACAGGATACCTTAAATGGTGATGCCCCGGGCTTTTGCCCCCGAATCGCGATCTCTCCGGATTTCACTCTGTCTCTTTCTCCTTCTCATCTTCCGTCATTCTCCATCATTCTAGATACACGCGCGCACTTTGCGTCTCCCGTTTCTTCTTACGGCGGCTATCAAGCAACGCAAACGTATCTCATGATCGAATATCTTCGAAGAAAGATCGTAAAGTCGGTACGTGACGCCAAGGAATTGGATTGTCATCGCTCTAACTTCTTTGCGTGTTATTTTTAACATGTCCATCGACACCTGCTTTGACCGATCATAGTAGTAGTCATTCCTTACTCAGTGCCTTAATCTTTTCATTGCCACTGTTCACTTTTCATTCACAGCAAAGATATTACTAAATAATAACACATATGTGTATATAAAAGTGATAATGTGACAGATTCTCATCAAATTTTCAATGTAATCATGTTATAAGCATCTCTTTATACACATACATTATACACATACATAATACACATAAATTTATAACGTATAATACATCCATCTTCTTTCAAAATCGTGAGAGACTATGTGATGTCAAATTAATCTTACTCACAAACAGATTGGGACGGAAATCTTAAACTCTCGATCTTAAATGAAAGGTCTCGAGGCAAATTTGAATAATGATAATTTTCACCAGTGACTTCAATGTTGGCATTTAAATTTTTGATCTTATTTCTCTTTTAATTCTTTTGTAGTTACGTAAACTCTGTTACAAAAATATACGTTGTATATATAATGAACGTTCTGAAAAAGTCACGGTGTCCCCTTTTCCCATGTAAAGTCGTTTTGTGGCGAGCCAATTTTGTTTGCACGCGAACCTTACGTGAGGCCTTGTGAAATGCGGGATTTCTGCCACGAAGGACCATATTCGAGTAATAACGTCCTTTTCAGCATCGAAGTGCAGCACCGAAGATGTCGATTCTGGAACGCGAGTGACGAATTTACTGTTAAACGCACAATGCATTAAACCCGGAAACTCGGGGACTCGAAGTCGAACATTTTTTGCGTACAATTGAACGCACAATGCAGATGGCACGCTTTTCTAATGTTGAAAAATCATTTTATTAGACTTTATCAACAAAATAACGTAATTTTATGTAGAATTTTAAGTAATTAAATTTTTCAACGCATCTTGCATATTTCTCATTCTATTAATTTAACTTCCAAATTTCTTTTTACATCCACTTACATTTGTCGAATAAAAGAATTACGGAGAATTCTTATTCAGAAAAGGAAAAAGGATGCCAAACGAGCGTAACCCGTTATTGGCAAAGTCGACTGTGAGTTACATCTCATTCGGAACGATCAATGATGCGTGCATAAATAGGTAGCCAACATGCGTAAAATGCCGGAGCGCGCTTCTCTCAATCCCAGCTGAGTCGTGTTCTTCCCCTTCGGCGAAATGGTATGGACATCATTAAGAAATCCCTAAGTGGTCCATATCTACATTAAGCAGGAACGTATCAACATTTTATTTATATCTAAGTAAAGCCCGCGTGTTGCGAAGTTTCAACGCGAGGTAAAAATCAGAGCTGCCATTTTTAGCACCGAATATCCGCAATATGAAAATAATTTTAATTCTAAGTGTTAAATAACGTTTATACGTGTCTAACCGTTCGCTTAAAGAGACACGCAAGTCGTCGTTCGCTTCTCACGCATCGTTTACGTGTGCGCGTCTCGCATGTCGATGTGTGCGCTTGCTCGCTTGCGTGCGTGCGTGCGTGCGTGCGTGCGTGCGTGCGTGCGTGCGTGCGTGCGTACGCCGCGTGTACGTGGCGAAGCCAATGGCCTGAACAGGTATGTGGGTGATGTCCGTTTTCTCAAGTATCGCATTTAGAGACGGAGACGGAAGATCGTTGGATTTGTCTGCCTTGGATAAAGAGAGAGCCTCGTTCCCTCTCCGTCCCTCTTCGCCCGCACGATTTTCCCCTCGCCCGTCCACGTCTCGTTCTCTTCTCTCTTCTCGCTGGATGAACGTGGTCCCGCTATCCTTCTCGAGATCCCGTCGCGACGTGCCGAGTCTGCGGTGTCGAGCGGTTTAATGAAACGTCGAACGGAATCGAATATTTCTCAAGTTACTGGCCGTCCATTACTCCTCACTTCGACAAGCGTATGCGAAGCCGGGTATTCGCATGAATTCGCATGAATTAACCTTTCCGTCCGGACAGGTCGTGCGTAATTCTCCTCAAGCTTCGCTCCTCCATTTCCACGAAACGGCTCCTGATCCGCGACCTTAGCCTTTACATCAATTATGCGGCGTTAATAGGTTCATTGAATGATCGAAGACTGCATCGAAGCAGCTACGTCGAGTTACCGCATTGAATCAACACAATGCAGCAGACATAAGATATTTTTTGGTACTTTAATATTGTAAATATGGCAAATGTAACACCGAACATAAATACAGCTTAATAAATTAGAAATAAATTTTAATAAAATATTCATTCAAATTACAATAAACATTTTAATGGCGTTAACATAAACTTTTTCTCTTGCGTATATGTGTTTCCATTTTTCTTTTTTAAATGATAAATTATTTTTTGCATCAAATATATTGATATCAATTTAACAATTAATTAACTAATATTAAATAATAATAGTGAAAATATAATAATTAGTATATTATGATATTTTTATTATATTATTTTTTACGAGATATAAGAATTATGAGCGCCTAACGGAAGATATCCAACTTGAAGAGAACGTTTGCATGGTTCCATATCATACAGGCGTATATATATATATATATATATAAGAGGCGGTTTTCCATATTTCAGAGTCATTGTCCGTTCTCTAGTTGCCGAGGTTGACTTTACCAAAAAGCCGCCGTTGTATTTTCTTGTGACTTGTCATATAAAAAGTGGTGCCGACGATAATTTAAATGACGCACGCTGGTATTCATCGATTTGTGTTGTTCTCTTTATTATGCATCTTTCAATGCTGTCGATGTCTTCCTGCCGATTTCCAGAATATTACAAGTAAGCATTATTATTACATATTGTTACATATATATTATTACATAAATGTGATATCTAAATTTTTTACACTAAAAATACGCATTACGGAAAAACATTACATTAAATTAATTTAAAATTTGAATTAACTTAATTAATTTTTTTAATAATATCAGTATAAATCAATAGAAATATTTTTATGTTAAGTTAGAATAAATTATTAAATTTTTCAGCAAAAGAGAAAAACATTTTTGTGTTATAATTAAGTACATTAAATTTATTCGTGTGATAGCTCTTTTTATAACCGTAAGCATAATAAAGTTATTTTTAACAAATATTCATATTTTTTTAACATATGTATTAAATGCAAATACATCATCGTAATGAGCATAATAAATCGCGATTAAAAAGGCAAATTGGTTCTCTTTCATTTTTAAAAGTTTCAGAAGATGAATTCTTTCAGCGGAAATAGCCAAATCGTGTTACTCTGATAATGTATCATGTATCACTTCTTTATCCTCTGGTAGTCCTCATTAATTTCGTTATGTCATACACAGATTTACTCAAACACGTATACATGCAACATGTTCATCGATGCATATGATATGTCCTATATTTCTCAGATCCGGCAGCAGTCGGAAGTTCGGAATGGGAAGCACGTCTTCAACATGCGGAACTACATAAATTTCTGGAAAATGTTCCGCGAGTTTCTCTTCGCAACAAGCGACTTGTTAATTTAGGTCCCGGAACTTTAAGTAAGCAGGTGCGTCATTGTGAACGTCGCCTAATATATATGCTCACAGAGTATTCCAAAGAATATTGTAATACAAATTTGTTTTTTCTTTTTCTTTTTTTTTTTTTTTCTAGAAAGCACATCAAGCTTGCATTGCACCGGGGAACCGGAGCGGCCATTGCAAACATTTCAGTGGGTGCGTCCTTGAGGAGTTCCGCCCGAACTCTGCGCGATTTATGGAATATATGTGCATAATAGAGCAGACGTAGGCTTACATCGTGCTTCACTGTTGCTTGCCACCGATCGTTCCTATTATTAACTGTTTTTTTCGTCGCAGGTACATTGGTGTGTGTTGCCCGGATAGCATTGCGACAGCTCGATCGGAAAAAACATTTCACGATGATTTAGCCAGCATGTTACCGGCGATAGCAAGTATGTATTATTTCTATTTGTTTGTTTTTAGAAACAAATATTATTTGGTAAATTAATTAAAAATTATTTTTTTTTACGATATTAGGAATTAGACAGTAATCCTCATTTTAGTTAAATAATACGATCATGTATACGTATATACTTTTATTTATTTATGTCAGACTACTCGCATACGTGCAGTAAATGCACGTGCACTTTCTTGACAAATATCTATCTTTTCTTCGTGGTATCAAGTATCCGCTTAGCTGAACGAGAGTACCACGTGTGTGCACTTCAAATTCTTCGTTTTCCTTTCTCAGGTCTCGATGACGATGGTGAAGAGTGGGACGAAACCCAAGAGAACAAGGATGAAAACGGGCCATCCACCAACAAGGCAAACGGCGAAACCAATTTGCGAAAAGACGCGATATCGGGGGAGCAAGAGACGAGGAAACCACGAAGACCTAGAGGATGTGGCACAACCGCGAGAACAACGACCAGAGTCGCGGGTGGCAAGCCAGCTGACCCTAAAGAGTGGCCGTGGATGGTGGCTCTTCTTAGACAAGGTGCGATTCAATATTGCGGGGGTGTGCTCATCACCGACAGGCATGTACTTACCGCCGCACACTGCGTTTACAGGTATACTACTAACTTCGATAATTATTTTATCGATGCCTCTTTTATGAATTCACACAATAATTTTTAATAAATTACCACGCACCAATTATCGCGTCTGACTCTTAATGCCTTCTTATTTGTCAAGTCTTTTCAAGAGTCATCGTGATATATTATTTGTCCAATTATTTTATTTTTTTTTTATAACATTTCAACAGTGTGTTCAGAGTTGTAGTATTCATTAATATATTTTTTACCTAAATGTTCATTAAGATTTCTAATCCTTTTCGTAAAGAGATTAATTATCAAAATAAACAAATTTTTAATACCTCGATTATACCCCTCGTGAGTTTCAAGCTATTTTGTTATTATAATACATTAAGCAAAAATTCTTGATTTGACTTTGATTATAATTTTCTTCACATATAAATCAATACTGTGTTGTATTTTATATTAATGTTAATATTATTTGTATAATGATGATAGAAAATTGATTTGAACTACATTAAGAGGAAGAATTGCGATAAGAAGAGTTGCAATAAAGAAAGAAATATACGCACGCAATATTCATTTGCAATATTCATTTTAGGGCACGTATACGTCTTCAAAGTTTACGAGCAAAGATTACGATTCAGGCGGTATTTCAGGTGGAACAACGTTCATATTCTTGCGGTTATGCGGCAATCGCGCTTAGACTTTATAATGTTTTCGGCGTGCCGTCATATTTTATATTTTCGTTCGAGGCTCTAACGCACGAAACACGTTCGCTTTGTCCACTTGTCGTAACTACGAAGTGAACAGTTAGACGGTGGATCGGAATAACGAATTACAGTTATACCCGTGTCGCGCCTGTCGTCTTTTATAGATATAAACCACGCGACATCACCGTGAGACTCGGCGAGTACGATTTCACCACGTCCGAAGAGACACGGGCGATGGATTTCATGGTATCCGAGATACGTATGCACCGGGACTTCAAACAGAACACCTACGAGAACGACATCGCTATCATTAAGATTCATCGGCCCACCGTGTTTAACAGCTACATCTGGCCCATCTGTCTTCCGCCCATTCAGCAATCGTTTGAGCATAAAAACGCCATCGTTATCGGTTAGCGCAAACAAATCCTATTATTTCTGAAGTATATAAAGTATTAAAAAAAATAATAATCTCCATTAATTTTTTCTGTTCAAAAATTTGTTTGCCATTTTTATCTTGTAAATTACTTTTTATTTTGGTATGAATATAAAATTATATTGTAGCAATACGATGAACTTTCTTGGCTCTCTCTCTCTCTCTCTCTCTCTCTCTTTAATGAAAAAAATGAGGAAAAAAAAATAAAACAGAAATTATTCTTGTAATTTAAAAGCGATAAATATTTTTAGGTTGGGGCACACAATATTATGGAGGGCCAGTTAGTACAGTGCTATTGGAAGTCGAAGTGCCGGTGTGGCCTCAAGAGAGATGCGTTCGCAGTTTCACGCAACTGATTCCGAATACTACTTTATGTGCTGGCGCTTATGCGGGAGGCCGCGACGCTTGTCAAGTGAGATAATTTATTTACTTCGGTAAAGTGGTAAACGCGATGTGATGTTACGACGATGAAATATTAAGCGCGTGTGAACTACTAGCCAGATCTGATCTTCGACAAATATCGCGCTCTTCTTGAAGAAAACCCGAAAGAAACTACCTTAATATTTTATTTAAACTTGAAGTCGAGAGAAAACGTATTACCAAGTTTGATGAATGAACTTTTTTTTTTTAGGGGGACTCGGGCGGTCCGTTGCTACATCAACTCGCCAACGGCAGATGGATCAGCATAGGGATAGTGTCCTGGGGGATCCGTTGCGGTGAACCCGGATTTCCGGGAATATACACTCGCGTGAACTCTTACCTCGATTGGATATTCGCGAACGCCGTGTTTTGAGAATCGCGCAATCGCCAGCCGCCGTTCTCACGTACCAAAGATTTTTCTACCTTTATATCTATTAATTTTTTTCCCACTTACGTAATTACGTGTATCCGGCTGATAAAACGATCCTTCCCTCTGCGGGAAACAAGTTGAATGTTAACATGGCTACTCAAGCGGACGCTGAATTGTTAGACGGACATGAAAACGATTAAACTTTATTTTCGGAATATTCATTTGGTACATCGTTGAAAGAGAGATTGACACAGATAGAATTTCACTCTTCACGATACGTCACATCCTCCCCGTTTACAATGCGTGTGACCGCGGAGCATCGTGCAACCTTCCGCAACGTTCGTCCGTACATCAAACACGGATATGCAACTGCGCATGTGCACATACCTGTCAAGTATGCTTATGATACGCGCGTGAGCATGTGTGTGTGTGTGTGTGTGTGTGTGTGTGTGTGTGTGTGTGTGTGTGTGTGTGTGTGTGTGGGTGGGTGGGTGTGTGTGGGTGTGTGGGTGGGTGGGTATGTGTGTGTGTGCGCGCGCGCGCGCGCGTGATGTGTGTGTGTGTGTGTGTGTGTGTGTGTGTGTGGTGTGGGTGTGTGGGGTGTGTGTGTGGTGTGTGTGTGTGTGTGTGTGTGTGTGTGTGTGTGTGTGTGTGTGTGTGTGTGTTCTGGGTGTGCATTCGCAGATATATGTACCCGCAATCGGCATTATTTCTCAGACATGTCATAGATTCGCAGGAGGCCCAGCCTCCGTTCGCCTACAAACAACCCTAAACATCGACGTTAGCTACGATAACTTTTGCTTTTGCAGCCATATACACACACACATATATATATATATATATATATATATATATATGTGTATATATAATCTAATATATATAATCTCATAAACATATACATGTACTTATGTATACATATATATCTCTTTTTTCCTCTTTTGTATATTTATATATAACACTCTTACATGAGTAGGTACGGAATTCTGTGTCTGCGTGGGTCTCGCACCGCACATTGCGAACGGTATTATTTGTTATGTCGGGCATGCAACGATAAACACTGTAGCCGAGCTATGACTTTCGTGATGTTCATTCGTGATTCATGATCGTAGACAAATCCAGAATAATGCGAAAAAATATTTCACAAAAATTTTATGGAGCAAGTTCGCGCAAATATTTCTATAGAGTATATAATATATTTCTATAGAATACAATATTTAAATGAAAAAATTTTATTTTTCTAAATTTAATAGAGATCCTCTCTAGATTTATTTAACTAGACTTGATTAAATTAAAAATAATAAATTTTGTCTTTAGTTTCAATTGTTTTTCTTTCTTCTTCCCGATAATTCTTAATAATAATATGTAGATCGAGATAAAAAAATTCAATCAGAGGTAATTAAAATTTTTCGGTTAAAATCAAATATTTTAAAAGTTGGGGAAGAGAG